>NC_045732.1:66751210-66997246 GCF_009834535.1 Camelus ferus | reverse complement strand
TTTTTAATCATTAGATGAGGAACAAGAATGGCTTTTAATTTTGAAAGAGGATTCGATCATTAACATTGTATCATTTTCAGTTCTGCCAAGGACCTGCCAGATGGCTTTGTTTCTAAGGGGGAATGTCTTACTCGTCACTCAGCTTTCTTTTCAATATAACAATGTGACAAATCTCCCTCCCTTCCGGTAGTCCTCAGGCTGTCTCAGAAGTGTTAAATTCAAAGATGAACAACACGTATCTGCTGAAGCCCTGACTACAATACCACCACGCCACACACACAACCGCCCTCAACTGTCATTGAGCTTATTCCCTCTGTTAAAAAGTAAATTTAATCTCTGATAATTTGGGTTCACCTGCCTTAGGGGGTAGTATTCCCTTTATAGGGAATCACACAGGAATCAATTCTGCAGTGATGAAGTAAATTTGAAACATGAAACTTGTAGCTTTACCAGACCAAACTGGAAAAAATAAATAAATAAAGTCAGCTGAGTTCTCCGCAGAGCAGGGCAGCCAGGTGAGGCCAGAGCCATGCTCTAAACAGCCCCCAATGACCCAAACCACCTCAGTGCTGGCCCTGCTGACTGAACAGACCAGAAGAGTGAGAGCAAGTCAGACTTTCACTAGCTCCGCCTTTCTGGAAAGCATGTTTATTTGTTTGATATTGGGAAACAATCAGTTAATGTTCCACTCCATTCAGGTGTAGCACTATTACTTTTTTATACGTTACTACTTTTTCATAATGAGGTGGAAATGCCGGGGGAGGGGACAGGGGTTGGAACAGTCAGCTGCTTCTCTGACAAGTAGCAATTTTCGTATGACCCTGTTACAAGGCCATTTGGCACACTTTGCTTCCTGACCCAACTCAGTCAGGTAAAATATAGGCTCCAGGGCACCCCCAGTTCACCCTCCCCAACTCCCGAGTTGTTCTAGCTCCATGCATGCCTTCCAGGCCTGCTTTTCTGATGGGAAATAGAACCAGTATTTCAGGAGAGAATATTAGGCAGCACTAGTAAACACTGCAAACATTGCTACAGACAGACAGTGGTCCACTGAGCTTGGGATAGGCCTTTGACTAGGGCCATTTATGGCTATCTATGACAATGGTTTTGACTAGGCTACTTATCTAGAGCTTACCCAAAAGAATCACATTTGCATCTCAAGGATGAACCAATGTGGCCTTGAGACCCAGTCTTCAAGCCCCTTGATTCACTTGCACAGATTCTGTCAGCCTCTGAGCAAGAAAACACAAAGACCCAATTTCTGGGAGTTCGGCATTTGCAGATACTAATTACTGTATTCAAAATAGATGAACAACAAGGTCCTACTGTGTAGCACAGGGAACTATATTCAATACCTTATAATAGCCTATAATGAAAAAGAACATGAACAGGAATATATATACCTGTATAACTGAATCACTATGCTGTACACCAGAAATTAACACAACATTGTAAACTGACTATACTTCAGTAAAAAAAAAAAAAAAAAAAAAAAAGACCCAATTGCCCCAATTACTAGAAGATAATGCAATCTGACTCATTCAAAGAACAAATTGTGGGGATAATTATTTCCACCTATTTAGACCTCTTCCAAAACATTAAGCAGAAACCTACCACCCAACATGGATATTGGTCCAGAATAAAAATAACATTTATTGAACACTTATAAAAGGCTTGGCAGTCAAGTGCTTTACACAGATTTCCATTTAATCCTCATATCAACCCTTTGAGGAAGGTATTAATATTGACTCCACTGCTCATTCTTTGGGAGTTAGAAGTCTGTTGCCCAATCCTGTGCTCTTAACCACTATGCTACTCTGCGTCATTGTAGGAGGATGATAAGGCTTCTGTGAACCGAATAGACCAGATCAATGCTACTAAAAAGTGTGGGTCACAGACCAGTGGTGGTTTATGAACTGCTTGTCACTGGTCTGCGATAAGTCAGAAATTAAGAATTAACTTTTACAAGGGGAGGGTATAGCATGCAAGAGGCCCTGGGTTCAATCCCCAGTACTTCCATCAAAAAAATAAACAAAACCTAATTACCTCCAACCCTCATCCAAAAAACAGTAAGCTACTTAGAAAAAAAAGAAAGAAAACAAACAAAGAAAACCCACTTGAAAAAAAGAGTTAGCTCTTACAAACACAGCAATGTAACAGTATTTTTATGTCTGTTGGACCTAATTATTAAAAATTTGGGGCTTGGTTTTTATTTAATATCACTTTATAGTAATTCATTCTTATTGTATTTTTAATTGAGGTATAGCTGAGATACAATATTATGTATAAGTTTCAGGTATACAATTTTTAAAGATTATACTCCATTTATAGTTCTTATAAAAGATTGGCTATATTCCCTGTGCTATAACAATATATCCTTGTAGCTTATTTATTTCATACATAGTAGTTTGTACCTCTTAATCCCATACCCCTATCTTGCCCCTCCCCTCTTTCCTAGCCTCCCTGGTAACCACTAGTTTCTTCTCTATATCTGTGAGTCTGCTTCTTTGTTGTTATGTTCACTAGTTTGTTTTATTTCTAGGTTCCACATACAAGTGATATCATATAGTATTTGTCTTTCTCTGTCTGACTTGATTTCACTAAGCATAATACCTTCCAAGTCTGTCTATGTTGTTACAAATGACAAAATCTCATTCTTTTTTATGGCTGTGTGTTATCCTAGCCTCAGAGTGTGTGTGTGTGATGTCTTCTTTATCCATTCATCTGTTGATGGACTCATTTTATTTTTAAAAATCATCATTCCATGATGGATTGGAATTTTTTAAAAATAAGAAAAAAGAAAGACAGACAGACAGACAGACAGACTGGTTTTTCACTAGGATAGTCTGAGAAGCACTGGACTAAACAGCATCATATCTTCATGATGACCACTGTAGTAAGGAAAATGGAAGGTAGTGAAGTTTGAGCTTCTTCATGAGATTTCTGAGAGTTTTCTTTCTTTCTTATCAGGCCCCTCCACTTCTTCCTGATAAACTTACCAATTGTTCTGTTGGGTTTTAGGACAACAGTCAATAACACCCCTTTTCCTATTCCTAATTTGAAAGCAGCTGAGACACAAACACCAGAGTCAGATAGGAGATGAAAATATCAGTTACAAACCTGGACTGGAGGACAGAGATGATATGTGAGACCTCAACGGTTTCTTAATACCTCCCTCCACCCCTGAATTAGGGAGCCTCACTCACCTAGTCACTGGTTCAGAGAGGATAAGCTCAGGCCTTCTCCCACAAGCTAAGAGCAGATCACAACAAATCCCTGAGACAGAGGACCTGGAAATGGCAGAGCAGAGCAGTCTCAATTTCTCCTCAAAAGCTCATTACTCAGAAAAGTCTTTCTTCACTTGGTAGGGCATAAGGGAGGGTCAAGGAGAGAGACCATGGGCATCCCTCTAGGCTATGTTCCCTCAAGAAAATCTGAGGTTAAGGGAACAGAGTTTCCCCTAGAAGATGTCATTTATCCATTCCTTTAATGCTCATCTCTGAATATTCTACTAAAATATACCCACTCCTATTCTATGAGCTTCATTTTTCCCATCATTTAAACAGCTCTTGAAAGTCTATCTCCACCAGACAAGTCTTGATAACTGGCAGTAATCCCTTCTTCAAGCTCCTTGACTCAACTCTCTGGTAAATGCACTTACCTTTTATTTGCACTCAGTGAAAATATGTAATTTATCAAATTAATGTCAGGCATTAATTTTTCAAGTTCTGAATTTGTTTCCTGTACTTCTGCCATGGAATTGTCTACACCATTCAAAATCCCATGAGGGTAGGGGATCATGCATATGCACACCTATTTGCTACAGCTCAGTGTACCAATAGGTATTTAATGACTGTATTGATTGCAGGGATGATGAGGATGCAGATGGTGGTAAAAAATATCTCTCTTGGCTATTTGCATTTAAGTTTTTAACCTTGACTGATGAACCAGTTTTCCTATTTCTACTCTTGTTTTCTGGTAATACCTGATTTGTAACTTTTGTCCCAGACTATCAGGTCTCAGCCAAATAGTTTTCAACAACATGCTAACATTAGGGAAATTAGATGCCTCTCATAAAATATGGGACTTGACTTTTTGAAATTCAGTTCTTCTACAGAGTAGTTCTTAATGTACAGTATTCGTACTGCTGGATAGGGTTACAGGGCCATTGCAACACTGTGGTACGGTCAATTTTGCCTTCTAATGCTTACAGTCTTCCTTTCCTGCCCTCCTTGTCACTGATCCTCCTTCTAGGTGTCTAGAGCTCTCACAGCACCTCCTGTGGCATATTCCAGAGCTGCCCCCATGGCATCCCTCTCAGACCTGCCCTTTCTGTGTGCATTCTAGACTTTTTCATCCCACTCTTTTGCCAATCCTCTTTAGAAGATTCTGTTGCATTCTAACATGGGAGAAGTAACATTAGTGGTGGGAATGTCCTAAACTAAGGCAGATCACTAGGAGGATATCTGGGAGCAAGGAGGCTTTTAATCACCCTTCAGATCACACACATGGCTGCCTACGTGTAAGGTCAAGTCTATGGGTTAATATTTGTATCACCTTGTATAAGTACATAATTATATTTTAAGGGATGAGCTATATAATTACATATATGGATATGTATACATCTTTCAGAAGTGCATGTCTGTGCAATCCCCTGATTAGGACATCAATAAAACCTCTTCTTTGTTCACCTGGTACCCCTAGTTTCTGGCAGTAAGGAAAGTGCATCCATGTTGAGCTCATAAAATTAATTACTACTTTCTCTTTAAAAACAAAAAAAAAAGCTCTGCTAAATATAAACTTAGTTAAATGGTGATCTGATTCTCCGAATCTGGGTGTTATGAAATTGGCCAGCCTGGAATGTACTGGCCACCATCTACCACTTAGCAACATGGAAACCCCACTTTCAAGCCTCCCTTGAACTCAAAACTGGCTTGACTTACAGCGGACCTCTCTGAATGACCCTTCTTAACACAAAACAGCTTCCCTCACCCTTGATTAAGTTCCTGGTCCTAAGAAACTCCAGACTAGCTTAGGAGCCCAAGATATGTTGCCAGGTAACCCTAACTCCCCACCTCCAACCCTGTGGCCTTGTAGCATTTGCTACTGCTTCATTTGTATTCTGTTTATGTCTATAACTCAGGAGAATATGGAAATTTGAAATAAGCAAAAAAGATGACTGGGTGTCTCCAATAGAAACGGTGCATTAGTTAGAAGAGATTCTTCTGGGTTATCTGATTCCAGTCTTTCATTTCCTTTGAGCTATTTTAAAACTCTGTAAATTGGAGATTAGTAGTAGCAATGAAAAATAATTCTTGTCTGTAGACATACAAATAATTTCTGCCTGGTGGAGGTACAATTGACTTACCTCCTCCACCCCATCCCCCATGGAAAAGCCAGTATCCAATCTATTTTTAAATTCATTTCAACATTTCTTTACTCCATACAAATGTGTGTATCTTCAACTATTCCTTTGAACTGGTTGTAGCATCTTACCAGTTCTCTCATTAATAAGAAGTAAAATAAAATCTTTAACACATTCATTTTATACCTGTATGAGAGTCACAATTAACAGGTGTAAGCTTCTTTTAGGCAGAGGCTTTGCTGGAGCTGGAGTGGTTAAGTGCTTCCACTTACCGGCTCTAGACCCAGGGCAAATTATTTACTGCTCTGTGCATCAGGACCCACCTATGGGCTAGAATAAGAATACCTTCTGTCTCTCCGAAGGGCTTGCCACAAAGATAAAATGAGTCTGTATACAGAACAGAATTGTAAAACTAAAAAGTGTTAAATGTAGAGTCTTCACTTTTCCCTGTGTGCCAGAGTAAATGTTGCCCACAGTTTAACACTCAGCATGATTCTTACTTCTACCACATGAAAATTTTTTTTGCCACCCTGTTGTCATCCTTCTCTCAATTCATATTGTATTTATATGAGTTTATATGAGCAATATATCAATCATTATTTATTCCCCTCTAATGATTTCATGTGTGTTAATTTCATCTCGTCGGGTAGACTGTAAGTTTCTTTAGGGCCAGGGCAATGCCGTCAACTTGCCTTGATTTCCCTGTGGCATCTAGCCATGATAGATTCCTGATAGAATAACTTTCTTGATTGAAATGGAATATTATTCTGATGTAAACATAGTACCTACCTTGCAAATGGTATGCACTCAATTGAAGATGATGAAGTTGAAGATGCTTACTACGATCACCATCAATCAAGAATTTATATAGCAGAAAAGCTGATTCAGGAATATTCTGCCTTCAGAAAAGAAGACAGATTAGCGGAA
The DNA here is from genome assembly GCF_009834535.1 of Camelus ferus. Lineage (NCBI taxonomy): Eukaryota > Metazoa > Chordata > Mammalia > Artiodactyla > Camelidae > Camelus > Camelus ferus. The sequence goes on along the minus strand of NC_045732.1, from coordinate 66,990,954 downwards.
AAATAGCTAATTTGAATGGAAGTATTAATACATATTGCGCACTCTTGTAAGTCCTTTACATAGAGGAACCCACTTGAGACTCACAACAACCCTATGAGGTAGGTATTGTTATTACCCCCCATTTTACAAATGAGGAAATTGAGACACAAAGATATTAAATAACTTGCCCCAAGGTCACCCAGCTAGCAAGTGAAGACTGGCTCCAGAGTCTGGGCTATTAACTACTATGTTGAGAAGAAGAAACGTGTGACGCAAAAGAATTATCTGGAGGAGTGAGTTGTCCATTATTTTAATATGATAGTAATTTTGATTGTGAAAGGAATTAAAATAAGAAGGTAGCAATGAGGAAGAAAGAAGGATGTTAGCAAGGAAGAAAGAACAGTAATGATAACAGTCAGGTGTTAAGAATATGTGACCCTGGGCAAGTCATTTGTCTTCTTAGTAAGATTGTTGTGGGTATGACATGAGAAAATTTATGTAAAGTGCATAAAGTGGTGCCTGGCATATAGTAAGCCCTCCATAAATGGTATTGTTATTGTTTTTTAAATTAGTATTGTCTTTTATTATCATTAACCACAGTAGATGAAGATAGCTTCTCTTATTAATGTCAGGGTCTGGGATTTTACCCTACTTGCAGGCTAACAAATTAGCTTGCTGAACGTTCATGAATGCTGACAGAGGACAGGAGACTACTCGTTCAGGGATAAAGGGTTTTACTCAAGCACAGCAAGCAACAGGAGCATCTGCATATTTGCATCGGTCCCCTTTGCTCTCAGTTCCCACAAGGATGGCATGTGGGAACCCAGGTAGATGCTGAACACATGGTGGCTTTGAATTACTGTTGAGGAACACTGAGCTTAGGGGATCGATAGCTTTTATAGTAAGCAGTAAGCAAGCCTGCTCTTTCTCCAGGAACAGTAATTGCCTCATCTTTCAAGGTTGTATGCAGAAACACAGCTCTGAGAAACAGCCCAGGTAAAGAGCAGTCAGGGCTTTACATGATTGACATACCCAGTAACACCATGCGGGAACACTCAGGGGCTATGGCACATTGCTTCTCACAACAACAATCATCATCATCATCAATTATTATTATGAATCAAGGTAAAGGAAGATGACTTCTTACCTTTTTTTCCATTTATATCTTTATACATTCCACACTATACCTTCTCACTCTGGACCATGATTTTGGTATTTTGAGGGATTATGTAACGACTCAAGTAAAAAAGGGTCTGTTCTCTTAGCTCCTCCAATTTCCCTGTCATGACTGCAGACTTAGGCTCCTCTCACTCTTGCTTCCTAGTTTACTTCAACCCGAGCCATCATATAGACTTTTACTTTCCTTTCTTCCCCTGCATTAAGATATTTTGAAAAAGCATTAATTTTGTGGCTCTGGAACAGGCATGTTATCTTCCAGCATAATAGCTCAGTCTGGAAATATTGCTTTATCTCTATGGATCTGAATAAAGCATCACTTTTTAGACAAGCTATGGCTTTCTCCAAAATGAGCTTTGAAGCATTATAACCAGCGTAAATTTCACTGGGCTACCTGGAATAGGCATCTACATTTCACTGGATATTAACTGTGCCTAGCACTATTATAACACAATATACACCAGAAATGCTTTTTTAAAATCACAATTAAAAAGTGTTAGTGGGAAAAGAGAACTTAGATGTGGTTGTATTAATTTCTTAGGGCTGCTGTAAAAAAGTAAGACAAACTGGGATAGCTAGAAACAACAGAAACTTACTCTCTCATATTCCAAAGACCCTAGGAAAGATTCTTGCTTGTCTCTTCCAGCTTCTGGTAGCCCCAGGAATTCCTTGGCTTGCAGCTTCATAACTCTAATCTCTGCCTCCATCTTCACATGGAGTTCTCCCTGTGTGTCTCTATTCTCCTCTTACAAAGACACCAGGCATGTTGGATTAAGGGTCCCTCCTACTCCAGTATGACCTCATATTAACTAATTACATCAGCAATGACTTTATTTCCATGTAAGATCACATTTTGAGGTACTGCTAGCTAAGATTTCAGCGTATCTTTTGGGAGCAAACAATTCAATCCACAACATTGACTAATCTATTTCTTTTATTTTACAGATAATAAAAATGAGGCACAAGATGTACTCATGGTCACTGCTCTCCAAACTCCATGTCTTTCTGGATTTCGGACCCTTCCCATCTTCTCCTTTAAGAATTGTGGGAGCCCTCATACCTTGCATAACTCCTTGGACATCTAACCTATTTACCTAACTCCTTGGACATGTAACACATTCTTTGTGTTAACTTTGAATATCTGATTCTTCACTTTCCTGAGTCCCATTCTGATGAATAACCCTTGACCTGATGCCACCCATGTCCCAAAGTGTAGGTCATAGGAAGCAGTCCTCGTGTTTCTGAATACTTCAGGGTGAAGAGACAATAGGCATTGGAGGACATTTGTGACTTTGCTTCAAAAAATAGAGTCGAAATGAGCTTCTTGGAGAACATGTGGGCCAGCAGAAAATTAATATAGAGAATATTCATACATGGGAGAATTTACTATCAAAAGTCTTCTTGGAATGGCAGGCAAGTTGTAGGCATATAATGTAAAATGATACAGAACAAAACTAACAAATCTGACAAAGGTCTTTTTTTCAGACTATCACAGGGCAAGTATCAGCAAGTAAAACCTTTAGACCATTTCTCAACTTAAAGCCTTCTCCTGGCTCTAGGGATTTGGTCATGTTCCCCTGGGGCTTATAAAACACATAGGTGATTCAGAACTTCCTTCACTGGAATAATGATTCAAAGCCAACCCCTCTAGTTTGGCAAGCTTTCCCTCAGTTTTCTTGGGGATTTTTTTTCTTTACCTAATGCTGAAAGTATTTTACGAATGAATTAAGAGATATTTATCTTAACGCAACTGCAAAATACCTATCTAAAGGCTATATCAAGTTCATACCTATCACTGAATGGACTTATGGTATTATTTTGTATTGTTTAAATGTGCTCAGTACCTTAAAACCTCTTGTTGCAGTTATACTCTGAAAACATCAACTACATAAAGAAGGGAGGGAAAACCTAGGGTTGATAATTAGCTGAATTCCTCAAATTTCAAGAAAGATCATAGCACGTTCAAGATCCAAGAAAATCTTTTAACCAAAATGTGGACTTCCTCAGCACTCATTTTTGCCTCTAGAGTTCATCACATTTCAAAACCAGGGGCAACTAACAAGGTTATTCCTGACTGTTGAAATAGAATTGGTAGAGTTGGTCTGCCAACTCTACCATAAGTCTCATCCGTAATTTTGGGTTAAAAAGAAAAACAGAGTGTTGTCTTTCTTTAATATCCATGTTGAGCCAATCCCATTCAAAAGTAGATACACTATTAGCAAGGTAATAGAAATAAAAGTAAAAATAAGCAAATGGGACCCAATTAAACTTATAAGATTTTGCACAGAAAAAAAAAACCATAAACAAAACAAAAAGATAACCTATGGAATGGGAAACAATATTTGCAAACGATGCAGCTGACAAGGGCTTAATTTCCAGAATATGCAAACAGCTCATACAACTCAATAAAAACAACAACAACAAAAACACGACCCAATCAAAAATGGGCAGAAGACCTAAACAGACATTCCTCCAATGAAGACATACAAAAGACCAATAGGCACATGAAAAACTGCTCAATATCACTGATTATTGGAGAAATGCAAATCAAAACTATAATGAGGTATCACCTCACACCAGTCAGAATGGCCACCATTAAAAAGTCCACAAACAATAAATGCTAGAGAAGGTGTGGATAAAAGGGAACCTTTCTACACTGTTGGTGGGAATGTAGTTTGGTGCAGCCATTATGGAAAACAGTATGGAGGTTCCTTAAAAATCTAAAAATAGACTTACCATATGATCCAGTAATCCCACTCCTGGGCATATATTTCAAGGAAGCTAATTCGAAAAGATACATGCACCCCAGTGTTCACAGCAGCACTATTTACAATAGCCAAGTCATGGAAACAACCTAAATGTCCATCAACAGTTGATTGGATAAAGAAGATCTGATATAGATATCTACAATGGAATACTACTCAGTCATAAAAAAGAATAAAATAATGCCATTTGCAGCAACATGGATGGACCTGGAGATTGTTGTTCTAGGTGAAGTAAGCCAGAAAGAGAAACAAAAATACCACATGATATCACTTTATGTGGAATCTAAAAAAAAAATGAACTTATTTATAAAACAGAAACAGACTCACAGACATAGGAAATAAACTTGTGGTTACCAGGGGAGAGAGCAGGGGATGAAGGGATAAATTGGGAGTTTGGGATTTGCAGATACTAACTACTATATATAAAATAGACAAACAACAGGTTCTACTGTATAGCACAGAGAACTAAATTTAATATTTTGTAATAGCCTATACTGAAAAAGAATATGAAAAGGAATATATATACACATATAACTGAATCACTATGGTGTACACCAGAAATTAACACAACATTGTAAACAGACTATACTTCAATTAAAAAAAAAAAAAGTAGAGACACTACTAATGGTGGTTGCCAGGGGCTGAGGGGAAGAAGGGGAGAGGGGAAGGGAATTATTGTTTAATGAGTAGGAGTTTCCCCCAATATCCAAAAGTAGAGCATTCCTGTGAAACCTTAAGCCAAAATGGTATAAAGTAAAGAAACAAGTTCTTTGGGATACATCTTGTGTCCCAAGGAAATTATTGTATGAATGCACAAAATAAATTGAGATAAATCACAGATGCTCAGACACACAGTTCAAAGCTATGGCAGCTTGATGCTGAGATGCTGAGTGTAGTTCCTGGGGAAAGTGCTCAGGTGCACTGCCTCTATAACGGCTGGCTGCAAAACAAATACTGAATATTTTTTTCGCTTTTTGCCTTTTTTTTTTTTTTTTTGTAAAAGTGAAAATCCTCTTTGGATTTCTTTTGTTTAGCAAAAAGCAGGTACTTTCATAAAAGTAAAGTGATGTAAAGTGAATTTTAGAAAGGGGGGTGATCTATTATATAACAAGGTGAATCTACTTAACACTTCTGAACCGTACACTTGAAAATGGTTAAGATGGTAAATTTTGTTATGTTTTCTTTATCATAATTAAAAATAAAAATAATTAATTAAAAAATAGATGGGCTACTGTGATTGAATAGGAGTCCCAAAGCTTCAGCCACCCAAAAACCTCTCCTAAACTGCCTACTTTAGTATCTAACAATCTGCCTATGCCTGTTAGAGTTCCTCTTTCAAGTAAAAAATTTCTAGATAAAATCCCTATTTAAATTGCATATAGATTTGCAAAGGGAAAATGGATGGTTAGATAACTGTTAACATGAACTAGTTTATTTAAAATGCATAGGTAAATTTGCAGCAACATGGAAAGAATTGGGCAGTATTATGTTAAGTGAAATAAGTCAGACAGAAAAATAAAAATACTATATGAATTCACTTATCTGTGGAATCTTAAAAATACAACAAACTAGTGAATATAACAACAAAAAAAGAAGCAGACTCACAGATATAGAGAGCAAACCAATGGTTACCAGTGGGTAGGGGGGCACTATAGGCATGGAGAAGTAGGAGGTATAAACTATATAGGGGTGTAAAATAGGCTCACGGATGTATTGCACAACATGGAGAATAAAGCCAATAATTTTGTAATAACTGTGTAAATGGAAAGCAACCTTTAAAATGTGTAAAAATTAAAAATTCCCCTCAAATTAAAATGTATAGCTAAGAAACCAGGAAATAAAGTTAGATGATATTTGTTGGAGGGGAGGAATCTCAGAAGTTGAAAACATGGGATAACCTAAGAGTACAGTCACAGGAAGGATGAGTGAACTATGAGAACTATGATTGAGGTGGGAGTCCCTGGAATAGGCGGCAAGTTCATCAGTATGAATGCCTGAAAGACTTAGGAGCATGCCTACCATGCAATTTACCTACTGCACAAACAAAGACAGGTTCGTCCCGAGTCAAAAGTAAGAACATGGGATGCTGATAATATCAAGGACCAGGACAAAGGTCCAGGACTTAAAAACAGAAGCCAAGTCCAGATATCCAAGAAAGCTAGGTACACAGCAGGTCATGTCTGGTGAAGAACCCAGAAATGAATGGTTATGGCAAAGCCCAAAGTCTGAAACCAGACAAGAAGGGGAAGCAGAGTCAGCTGACAGGCAGAATGAGTATCTCTTGTCTGAGTGAAGGTTTAGGAAATTATAAAATTAGAATAGAGAGTGGTTCTGGGACACACTGGACAGAATGGACATGGAACTCAGGCAAAGGTAACAAGGGTTAGAAACCAGATTAGAAGTTTTGATGTCAAAGATTAGAACAGAGGTAAGAAGTCCTGGCAACAGGTAAAAGGGATGAATAAGGGCTTGACACTAATCCAGTTTGTCTGAGATTTGGAACTTAACATAATTCCTGTTAAATCAAGAACCAGTCCTGGAAAACTTCATCAAAACCTTGTAGGTGAGAGTTGCTGTTTGGAACTCTCTGGCTAAGATGTGAGTGTATGAGCAAGACAAAGCATAAATTTTGTCAGGAAGACTCTGGCACTTTGGTATTGAAGAAACAGGGAAAGGAAGGTGATTTTAAAAGCATAGGCTTTTAGTTTTTATCTTTCACTTATTCTGAGACCTTGATGTTTCTCATTTGGTGCTCTTAGTAAACATGTACCTGTCTGTTTTTGCTGTCCTTCCTCCATTCATTCAGCATTTCCCACCAATGTCTGGAGATTCCAAGACAAGAGCCTATATGCAGTCTTATGTCTGTTTTAGGCATTCTATGAAAAATGTTTTTATAACTCTGCCTTAATAACCTGATAATTTTTATATATAATTTTTCTATTCCATTTAGAGTGCTGTCAGAAATGTACAAGAGTGATTTAACAACAATTATGCCTTCAAAGTGGTGTTTATTTAACTTTATATTGAGCTTTAAACATAGTAGGTTAAGTGAAATGATCTGCCTGACTGGGTCATTCAGACCTACCTACACACAAAGCTCCACCCCGGTATAGGGACCAACAGTGTTGGTCTAAGAGATTTAGAGTCCTAGGCCAGTAGCTGTGGTGTCTCAGCAGTAAGCCAGCTGTGGTATTAGTCTGTATTGAGTCCACCCCACCTCCCCTATCAGATGGAGGTTGGACAAAGTGTAGGACCAACTGGAAGACTTTAGTGGAACTGGAATAGAAAACAATTTCCCTGTGGCTAGAGTGTAAAAAGCCTGAGAGCACAGCCAGGCTTTCCAGGTGTTCTTGGAGTGTGCCATGAACCAAAGCCAAGGCAGTATGTTTAATTATAGAGGCAGCATTCCAATAGGTTCGACAGAGAGCAAGAGCTAAAGTCTGGAATCAGACTAAGGGCAAAACAAAATAAAATAAATGCAAATAAATAACAACAACAAACTAAGAAGTAAGAGAGTTGAGCGAATAAAATCAAGCATGAAGAAATTCTCAAGAAAAAGTGAGTACAGAAGCCTCTCACTTTTTTTATTCACCCGTTCACAGCACAGACTTAAATAGGTTGGTATAGAAGGTTCATACAAAGTGGCTCGAGTAGAAGAGTCTGGCTTCTTTGTGCTCAGAATTTGGTAATTAGACTCTTGCCTTGTTGCTTTTGACTTGGCCTTCATCTTGCTCCTTTCTCTCCGCACACCTGATTTGGTCATCTCAGAATCCTAATTCCTCTAGACCAAGAGCCCTTTCATTTCCCTCTCTCTCTCTCTCTCTCTCTCTCCCTCTCTCTCTCTCTCTCTCTCTCTCTCTGTCATCTCTGCTTAAACCTCAATCTCCTCTACTTGTTTACTGATATTCATAGCCATTCCAATGCTTTGGTTATAGCCAAATGCTACTCTCAGTAAGCTCTTCTAGGCTACTGGGGAACACACCTACAGTCCCTAGTGAGAGCCCTTTGATGCTGCTGATCTATTTACCTAGTGCCTGTTGTTAGACTTTACCAATGTGCTTTACACTGGTCCAGATGTCCTCTCGTTGCACAATAAATGCTTATTGAATTTAACTTCCTGGAAACTTCCCAGATTGCCTGCCCTGCTCCAGTGGGTCTGAACCTCCCTGGTGAGGTTCAGAGGTTGCCAGGTGTCTGGTTTTGACAAAGACAGTCCAGCATTTGAGCTTATTGTCTGGTAAAAAAAATACCAGACATGCGACTATTCCTTTTTTTCCAATTAAATAAATCATACCATTATGTTATCACAGAAATTGTATATATATAAGCAGTGAAATCTAATAAAAGCTAGTAATTGTTATCTGTGGATGTTCTATGTCATGTCTTTTCAAAATTAAGGTTTTGGACACTAATCTCTTGTATGCAGTATTTTTGCAGATATAATTTAGCAACCCTATCTAGGTTATTGTTCTGCCAAACACATTTTACAATATCAGAAAATATAGAGGAGAAATAGCAGTTAGCTTGTATCTTGGAAAAGAAATGTAATGATAGGAATGCCATTAACATCAACAAAAATATATCGAGCACTGCTTTAGTGATTTGAGCACAGCTTTAAAGTAAATGCAATGATTGCTGATATTTCTACTTCCTAAAGGGAGGATAAAAGACTTCAGCACAGCTTCATTAGACAGCTTTCTTTAGAGAGTGATACAGGTAGATAGATATATCAAGATAAGCATGAGCATGGTTACAAAAATAAAATAGGAGGCATCTGCTTTTCAGAAGATGAATTAGATGTACTTTTGCTTATTTCTCCTGCTAAGTACAACTAAGAACCCTGAATATTATATATAAAACAAACATAAGAAGACTGCAAAGTCCAGAGAAGAAAGCAGACCAACCAGGGACTTTAGGACCCAAGGAATGACACGGTGCTGATTTCCCCAGACATTCCTTTTGCCTCATGTATTCCAGACTTGAAGGTGAAGAAGCTGGCAACCCAGAAACACCAACAGGCACAGAAAAAAATATGTCTAAGCCATTAAGCCTGTTCTATTTAGCCAAAGAACAAGGCAAGGGGCAGCCTAGCAAAGCAGAAAACTTTCAGCCAATACCACTCTACTCCTGCTAAACACCACAGAAAACACTGTGACTCTCATCCCCACTCATGACAGCAAATGCTGCCTGACAAGCCTAGACTTACCTCCTCTCCAGGCTGTAATGAAGTACTTCAACGACCCAACATAGGTGGGTGTGGTCAGAGAAAGCCAAGTAGGAAGCCCAGACTTTCATCTTGGCTGGCCAGTAATAATCTCTCCTCCACCAGCCATGGTGTCAGTGGAGATTATTGTAGGGAGCCAGAACTTCCACCCTCATGTGGCAGTAACAAGGAGCCCCCAATTCAAGTGTCAACAGAAGCCAAGTGGGGAACCCAGACATCTACTTCCACCTGAAATTAATGAAGGAGCCCTACCCCTTGCTCTACTAGAAGGGTATCAGAGAAAGTCAGCAAAAACAGAAGGTTTAAAGGAGGTATAATGTCTCATAATATAATATGAATATGCCCAGGTTTTGATCTAAAATCATTCATCGTATAAAGAACCAGGATGATCTCAAACTGAATAAGAATAGACAATCTATAGATGCCAACGTTGAGATGAAAACAATGTTAGAATTATCTGACAAAGATTTTAAAGCAGCTATGATTAAAAATACTTCCACAAACAATTACAAATGCATTTGAGACAAATGAAAAAAATAGAAAATCTCAGAAAAATAGAAGACATAAAGAACTAAATAAACAAGTAGAAATTTTAGAATGTAACAACACAATAATCAAGATAAAAAGCTCTATTCAACAGCAGAATGGAGGAGACAGAGAAAAGAATCCACAAACTAGAAGGTAGAGCAAAAGAAATTCCTTGAACCACAGAGAGAAAATAGACTGAAAAGAAAAAGACAGACACTCAAGGACCTTTGGACCTATAATAAAAGATCTAACACTTATGTCATCAGAGTCCCAGAAAGAGAAAAGAAAAGGCTAAAAGAGTGCTCAAGGAAAGCTGAAAATGTCCCAAATTTGGCAAGAGACAGAAACCTACACATCAGATTCAAGAAGCTGAACAGATCCCAAAGAAAATAAACTGAAATGAAAGCCAGACAAAGAGATATCATCATTAAATTTATAACTAAAAACAAAGTAACAATCTTGAAAGCAGCCAGAGAAAAACACCTTGCCTATGGAGAAAAATAATTTGAATGACAGCTTATTTCTCATCAGAAACCATGGGGGCCAGAATGAAGCAGCACAATAATTTACGTGTTTTGAAAGAAAAGAATGATCAACCTAGAATCCTATATCCAGGAAAAAAATATCCTTGAGAAATGAAGCGGAATGAAAACATTTTCAGATGTGGGAAAACTAAGAGAATTTTTTGCTAGCTAACCTACCTAAAGTAATAGCTATCAGATATTCTATAAACAGAAAGGAAATGATAAAAGAAGGACTCTTGGTATATCAGGAAGGAAGAACACAGTGAGCAAAAATAATATGGGTAAATACAATGGGCTTTATTTCTCCTCTTGAGTTTTCTGAATTATATTTAATAACTGAAGCAAAGATCATTGCATTGCCTAATGTAGTTCTAAATGTACATAGAGAAAGCATTTAAAACAATTATAAACAGGAGAAGATAGCGATATAAAAGGAGGTAAAGTTTCTACACTTCACTCAGACTGGTAAAACAACCCTAGAAGCCCATGATAAGTTATGTGCAGATAATGTAAGACCTAGACCAACCACCAAATTTTCTTTTTCTTTTCTTTTTGTTTTGTGCATGTATTCTCTTTTTTGTTGTTGTTGTTGGTATATTTTCAAAGAGCTGCACAACAAAATACTACAAATAATAAAAATAGAATTCTAATAAATGTTCAAGTAACCCACAAGAAGTTAGGGAAAGAAAACAGAAAGATGAAAAACGAAGAGAACAAACAGAAAATAAACAAAAAATAAAATGGCATACTTAAGCCTTAACATATCAACAATTAAATATAGTTTAAATACACCAATTGAAAGACAGAGATTAGCTGAGTGGATTAAAAATATGACATAGCATTATGCTAGCTAAAAGAATCTCACTTCATATATAACTATATGGGCAGGCTGAAAGTAAAAGAATGGGAAAAGTTACATCACGCAAACATTAATCAAGGGAAAGTAAGAATTGCTAAATAGATAAACTAGACTTAAGAGCAAATAAAATGATCAATGTTATAGAGGAACATTATATAATGATAATAGGGTCAGCCTCCAAGAAGAATAACAATCCTAAATGTGCATACACTAAAGTTAGCCTAAAAATATGTGAAGCAAAAACTGATAGAACTCAAAGGAGAAATAGACAAAAGCACAATTATAGTTGGAGACGTCAACACCCCATCTCAAAAGTTGATATTGTTTATGCTGATACTCAACAACCAGTCAGGAAATCAGCAAGGATATGGAAGAATTCAACATCATTAGCCAACAGGATCTAATTGACATTTATAGAAGACTCCTCAAAACAACAGCAAAATACACATTATTTTCAAGCACCCACAGGACACATAACAAGATATACTATGTCTTGAGACATAAAACAAGCATCAACAAATCCAAAAGATCTGAAATCATACAGAAAGTGTTCTCCAATCTCAGTGAAACAAAACATAAATCAATAACAGGAAAATTTCCGAACACTTGAAAACTAAACAACATACCTCTAAATCTATAAATCAAAGAGGAAATCTCAAAGGAAATTTTTTTAAAAGAGCTGAATGAAAATGAAAATACAATATATCAAAATCTGTGGGACATAGGTTAAGAAGTCCTGAAAGAGGTATTTATAGCACCAAATGCTTATATTTGAAAAGAGGCAAGTCTCAAATCAATAATCTGAGCTCCTACCTCAAAAACATAGAAAAATAAAAGCAAAATAAAGCCAGAGCAACCACAAAGAAGGAAATAATAAAATTAAGAGCAAAAACTATGAGATTTTAAAGAGAAAAACAATCAAGAAAATCAATGAAACAAACACCTGGTTCTTTGAAAAGGTCAATAAAGTTGACAAACTTCTAGCAAGACTGACAAAGAAAAAAGAAAGACAAGTTACCAGTATCAGGACTGAAACAGAGGCTATTACTACTGACCTTGCAGACATCAAGGGATATTATGGGAATACTACAAACGATTTTACACACATATATTTGGCAACATAGAGGAAATGAATGAATTCCTCAAAACACAAACTACGATAACTCACACAGATTAGAAAGGAAGAAATAAAACCGCCAATATTTGTGGATGACATAATTGTCTATATAGAATATCACAAAGATTCTACAAAAAATTCCTAAAACTAATAAATGAGTTCAGCAAGGTCACAGGATACATGATAAACATACAAAAAAATCAATTGTATTTTTACATACTAGCAATGAACACATGGACACCAAAATTTAAAATACAATATTTATAATTGCTCAAGAAAAAAAGAAATCTTATATGTGAACCTAATAAAATATGTATAGGATATGTATACTAAAAAGTACACAATGCTCATAAAAGAAAATCGAAATAAATAGAAAGACATACTGTATTCCTGGATTGGAAGCCTCAAAACTGTTAATATGTTTATTCTCCTCCAAACTGATATACAGATTTAATGAAATGCCTATCAAAACATTAGCAAAATTTGTTTGTAGAGACAGACGAGATTAACCTAAAATTTATATGGAAAGGCAAAGGAACTAGAATAAGTAAAACAATTTTGAAAAACAAGAATAAAATGGGAAGAATCAGTCTAGCCGATTTCAAGACAATGTATAAGTTCCCTACTATTGCTGGAACTAATGACCATAATTTAGTGGTTTTAAACAATATTTTTTTTTTTTTTTACAGTTCTCCTAAATCAAGCTTGTTGGGCTAAAATCAAGGTGTCAACAAGGCTGTAATCCTTTTGGAGGCTCTAGGAAAGAATCCATTTTCTTGCCTTTTCCAGCTTCTAGAAATCACCTATATCCCTTGCCTTATGGCCCCTTTCTCACAATGGCATTTATGCTCATTTCTACTCCCATCATCAAATCTCTTCTCTCTGACTCTGATCCTCCTGCCTCCTTTGTAATTACATTGGGCCCACCTGGATAATCCAAAATAATCTCCCCATCTCAAGATCTTTAATTTAATCACAGATGCAAAGTCTCTTATCATGTAAGGTAACAGTGACAGATTAGGACATGACATCTGCAAGGGTCCATTATTCAGCCTGCCAGACTACAGTAATCTAGACTGTATGATATTTGTGGAGGGATAGACATATAGATCAATGGAACAAAACAGAGAACCCCAAAATATGCCCAACTGATTTTTGACAAATGTGCAAAAGCAATTCAATGGAGGAAAGATAGCCTCTTCAATAAATAGTGCTGGAGCAACAGGAAATCCCCCCCCCCCACAAATGAACCTCAACCTAAGTCTCATGCCTTATACAAAAGTTAACTCAAAATGGATTACAGACAAATTTAAAATTTAACCTATAAAACTTTGAGAAAAAATAGGAGAAAATCTTTGGAATCTAGGATTTCTTCCTCCCTAACAGTTGGCAATGAGGATGGGATTCATCTTTACTGGGTAGATCCTTGTCCCAAGGCTGTCTCACTTAAGAGATCTTGGGACACTTGAAAACACCCAGCAAAATTCTTACCATGTTAGTCTCCTGGATCTCTGCATGAAGGCAGAGTCCTTAGACTTGACACCAAAAGCATGATCCATAAAAGGAAAACTTAAGTTGAACCTCATCAAAAGTAAAAACTTTTGCCCCGCAAAAGACCCTGTTAAGAGGATGAAAGACTAGTTATAGAGCAGGAGAAAACGTACACAAAGCACATATCTGACAAGGACCTACTATAGAAGATATAGACAAAACTCTCAATACCAAACAGTAAAAAAAAAAAAAGTCCAGTTCAAAACTGGGCAAAGTCATGAACAGATCTCACCAAAGATGATATACAGATGATAAATAAGCACATAAAAAGATACATCATTTGTCACTATGAAATGCAAATTAAAATCTGAACAAGATATCACCATACACCTATCAGAATGCTTAATATAAAAAAATAGTGACAACATCAAATGCTGGTGAGGAAGCAGAGAAACTGGGTCACTCAGACATTCTTGGTGGGAACGTCAAGTGGTAAAACCACTCTGGAAAACAGTTTGGCAGTTTCTTATAAAACTAAATAGGCAACTACCGTATAACCCTGGCATTTACTTGAGATAAATGAAGACTTATGTTCACACAAAAATACATAGATGGATATTTACAGCAGCTTTATTTATAGTGAGTCAAAACTGGAAACAACCCAGATGCCTTTCAACAGATGAATTGTTAGACAATTAGTAGTGCATCCAAATCATGGAACACTACTGAGGAATAAAAGAAACAAACTACCAATACACATAACAATCTGAATGAATCTCCAGAGATGCTGAATGAAAAAAGCTAATCCCAAAGGTTACATACTGTATGATTTCACTTATCTGACATTCTTGAAATGATAAAAATTATAGAAATAGAGAACAGCTTAGTGGTTGCCAGAGGTTAAGGAGTGGGTTGTAGGCAGGAAGGAAGTGAGTGTAGCTATAAAACAGCAACATGAAGGTAATGGAACTGTTCTATCTCGACTGTGTCGATATCAATATCCTGCTTGTGATAGTGTGCTATGGTTTTGCAAGATGTTACCATCAGGGGAAATTGGGTAGAGTACAAGAGATCTCTCTGTATTATTCCTTACAATTGCATGTGAATCTAAAATTATCTCAACATTGGAAGTTTTATTTAAAAATAAATACATGATAGTAAGAGATGAGGACCCATAGGTAAAATGGGAATCCCTGAGTCTGTACTGATTGATATAAATAAACAAATCCTTTAAAAAAATAGTACATAAAGGCTTAAAATGAAAAGTGGTGATCTCTCCTTCTTCACTCCCCAGTCACATTTCTCAAGGATAACCACTCCCAACACTTAAAACTGGGTTCTTCTTTTATTTACCTACATATTTCTATATGTAATCTGTAAACTTATATTGCTTATAGTGCTGGAAGTTTAGGTGACTACAAAAGATAAGCAAAAAAATAAATAAAGTACAAGAATTAGAAAGGGTGATACAAAATTGTTATTTGCAGATGATATAATTGGTTACATAGAAAATCCAAAACATCTGCAGACAAACAATTAGAACTATAGAGTTTGACAAATGCTGTATATAAGATCAACACACTAAAATTAGAAATAAAACAATAATGTATTAGAAATTATAAAAAGGAAAGATGTAGAACCTTATATGAAGAAAATTATAAAACATTAGTAAAGTACATAAAGGAAGACCTGAATAAATGAAAAAAATATCATGTTTGTAGATGGAAAGTCTTATATGATTATATTAAGATGTCAGTCCTCCCCAAAATGAATCAATAAACTCAATGCGGTTATAATAATAATCCCAACGTGGGATGATGAAAGAGCCAAGAACAATCCTAACTCACACCATATACAAAACAAGTTTCAGATGGATTAAAGAGCTATATATGACAAGCAAAACTTTAAAACTTGTAGTAGAATGTGGAGGAGGGTATCTTTATGATCTCAAGGCAGGGAAGGATTTCTTAAACCAAGCACAAAAAGCCTAAACCAAAAAGAAATTCTTAATATATTTTAATTAATTATATTTTGAAACTATTATACCACAAAAAATATCAAAATATAAAAAAGACAGTTCACATACCGGAGAAGATAACTGTAGCGCATATAACTAAGAAAGAATTTGTACCCAGAATATATATCCGTAAGTAAAAAGGAAAACAACCCTAAAGGGGAAGGGGAGGACGGACACATAAACAAGTGATTCATAGAACAGGAAACCTAAATAGACAATAAGCATGTGAAAATATACTCATCCTCATAGTCACCGGAGAAATGCAAATTAAAGCAACAAGATACTATATAACACCTTTCAGATTGGCTGAAAATTTAAAAAGACAGCAGCACCAAGTGTTAGTGGGGACATGGGGAAATGGAACTTCATACTATATGGATGGTAACAAAAATATGTAAGATTTCTTTAGAGCCTAATTTGGTGATATCTAGTAAAGCTGAAGATGTACATCAGTTAAGAGCTTGCAACTCCACATCCTTGTCTCTCATCCTATGTATAAAATTGATATATTAAGAAATTGTGTTAGATATAAGCATATTCTATATCCCAGGGTGTCTCAAATTTTCATGTGCATACAAATTACCTATGAATCTTGTTAAAATACAAGTTCTGATTCAGCAGGTCTGAGATGAGGCCCAAGATTCTGCATTTCTAAAGAAGCTTCCAGGTGGTACCCATGCTGCTGATATCTATAAAGCCACATGACAACTTTTAAAACAGATGTAACATACTTCATGTATTTCCTTCGAAATAGTCATTTTGGGAGTAACGCTGAGATATGGAGAATATAGATGAAAAACCAATAGGTGAACTCTAAGTATATGACTAGCAAAATGACCTTAAATGGTATTTTTCAAAGACAGGGTTCTAGGCAGCAAGATCATCAATTGAATGAGCATATAGCCCTCCAAGATGACTGCTTTAAAGAAAGCACTGACTTAGAAGTATACATTCTGTTCTTAAAAACAGCAAAATTGCTCATTTGAGACAACATGGACTTTGGATTCAGACAACCCTATGTTTGAATCCAATCTCCACCTCTTACTAGCTGTGTAAATTACTTTGCTTTCTGATTCTCACTCTCCTCATCTGTAGTATAGGATAATAATAGTACCTACCTCATTTTTTGGTAAATTTTGTTTTGATATAATTTCCAACTTACAATTATTTATATTTTACCCAATCTACTTCAATTACTTTAGCATTCTGTCTCTGCCTGTCTGTCTGTCTTTCTCTCTCTGTATACTTTTTTTTCCTCTGAACTATTTGGGATCAAGTTGGAGACATCATGACCCTTTGCCCCTAAATATGTCACTGTATATTTTCTAAGAACAGTACATTCTTTTACATAAACACAGTACATTTACCTAAATCAAGAAATTTAAAATTGATACAATACCGTTATCTAATTAATACTACATATTCAATTTTGTCGTTATTATGAATATTGCCCTTTAGGGCTACTTTTCCCAATTCAAGTTCTCCTAAGAAAACATGGAAATGGCTGAAAAACACATGAAAAGATGCTTAACATCATGACTCGTTAAAGAATTGAAAACCAAAACCACAATGAGATACCACTTTATACCCATGAAGATGGCATTAATCAAAAAGACAGATAGTGACGAGTTGGCAAAGATATGGAGAAAATGGAACACTTGTGCATTGCTGATGTGAATGTAAAGTGATACAGCCCCTGTGGAAGAGTCTGGCAGCTAATCAAATGGTTAAATGTAAAGTTACCATATAATCCAGCAATTCCACCCAAGTGTAGACCCAAGAAAATTGAAAACATAAGCCCACCCAAAACCCGTACTCAAATGTTTCTAGCAGCATTATTCATAATAGCCAAAAGATGGAATAACCTCAGTGTCCATCAACTGATGAATGGATAAACAAAATTTAACATATTAATATAATGAAATATTAATTGGCCATAAAAAGGAATGAATTACTGATACATGCTACAACATAGATGAACCTTAAAAATAGTATGCTATGTGAAAAAGCCAAATATAAAATGTCACATATTGTATGATTATATGTAATTATATGATTCTGTTTATATGAAATGTCCAGAATAGGCAAACCTGTAGAAACATAAAAGAGATCGTCAGAGGCTGAGGAGAGGGGAGACAATGAAGAGTGACTGCTAATAGATATGCAGGGTTTTTTTGGGGGGTTGAAAAGGTCTTGTATTAGGTAGTGATGATCAATGCACAACTCTGTGAATATGCTAAACTAAACTAAACTCACCCACTTTAAAGGGTGAGTTTTATGGTATGTAAATTATATTTCAATAAAGCTATTTATTTTTTAAAAAGACAATGTTTAAATTCATGCTCAGGAATTGCTTTAGGTTTTTTTCACTTCCCCATGGCTCATTCTTCACCTTCCCTATCTTCTCAACCACGTCTGATCATGTACTTTCATTCTTACTTTCCAGCTTCCCTCTTGAATTTGAAGAGACCCAGTATTTGGACATTCCATCCACAATTGGTTCAGCGATGGACACATGACTTATGTCAGGCCATTAGTACCAACAAGACTCAATTTAGGGACATCCGTTGCTCTATGAAGGAGGGAAACACCACTGCTGGATTAGGCATTGTGAGACTGAAGGTGCCAGGGGTCTCCAGTAAGAGCCTAAAAATGGAAACCAATCCAGGGGAAGCATCTCTGTTGGCTCTCAGTGAGGCAATCTGCACTGTGGATTAAGCCATGTATGAAGTTGACTCTACCTCTGAATTTATTAAGCTTATGGCAAGCTATAAATTGCCTGTTTTGTTTAAGCCAGTTTGAGTCTTTTTTTTTTTTCTCTTTTCTTCTTCTTCTTCTTCTTCTTCTTCTTCTTCTTTTTTTTTTTTTTTTTTTTTTTTTTTGTCACTTGCAATGAAAGAATCCTAAATGATATGGGCTGTCTTTTCCTGGTTGCCAACCCTTTCAGGACATGATTTCAAATCTTCACCCCTCACAGGACCCTGACTGTTAGGCCTAAAATGATAGGCTCCTGCCTAACAAAGGAGGAATACCAGACAGTTCCTATGCCACAACACATGTCAATTGGATTAACACATAACACATAAATAAATGGGCATCAAACAGTTGTTACCCCCTAACTGAAAAGCTGGAAAAGAATTGGTAATTGTATCATGCAGATGGAAGATACTGAAATCAGGAGTTATTCTCTTCCCATCCAAAAGCCAAAGAGCTGTATTGCAAGTAAGAGGGCAGAGAGTATGGAGGACTCAGTAATCTGGAGAAAGGCTAAATAATTAGGTTGGCCTCTGATAATTAAACTAACAGAATCCCTGTAAAGCGATGTCATTACCTATCTCTGAGAGCCAAATCAGAGAGTGCCTGTCCATGTGTGACTTGAGGTTTGAAAACATATAGAATCCAATCAAGGTAGTCACCTCGGAGAAATCAAAATGAAAAATGACTACAAATAGCCTAAGTATATACTCTCCTGCACCTAGCCTCATGCTTGGCACATGGCAGTTTCAGTAAATATTTGTTGAATAAATGAAGAAATCTGTATAAACAAAAGGGTAGACACACCAGAGAGAAATCTAAGGAGCCTGAATTAGGTGGTCATCCTCCACGTGGAGTCCAGGGGACAGGCTAGCTTACATAGATATAGACATAGGAACATGAATGTGCCTATGGGTAGAGAAAACAGAGACAGAGACCTGGCTCTGTGTGCTTGGTTAATATACATCCACCACTGGACTACAGACCCTCTCAGTGAGGAGACACAACCTTGGACTCTACCACATTGAACAAGGTAAATTTCACCTATTGTGGCCTCTTCGCAGCCAGCCAGCTGGCTTTCATCTAGTGATAACCTGTTCATTTGTCATGAGCTAGGCTAGCCTTAGCACTGCAACTACTTTAACCTATGTACTGAGCAGTGAAAAAGACAACCATTGCATCAGGGAAGATGTTTAAAAAGCAGAAACCATGCCAGGTAATTGGTGTATGCAGTTTTTACTGCCTGATTTCTCTTTCTACAATTTTACATTGGGAGTACTTGAAAGAGGATTGGGTAAGATTACCTGTGCAAAAATAGTTCTAGGCCCTTTTTGCCACCCAACAGAAGGTGCAGATGGCCCTCCCCCATCTCCATTGGGGACATCACATTCACATAGACACTGCCACATCTCTTGTTCTAGATAAAAAACACATTCTGGAAAAAAATAAAAACAAGTTTTCCACTTCTAACTCTACTAGGTCAATGCCAGGCCTTGCTTTGCTCTGTTGTATGGTTACACTTTCTTATCAAAGAAAAACACAGGGGCCTCATTGAGTTCTCTGTGTCAGTCATAACCAGAGAAAGGGAGTTTGATCCCTCCTTGATTTATTCTTCTTTGTTTTTTCTCTTTTAGTCAAAAGGTCAACAAAAAATGTTTGCTCAGAGAGAAAGGATATTATGTAAATAATTAGCCCATTCCAAGATTATGTTGCACATATATATAGTACAGTAAAAAGCTTTAAAAAGGACTGGAATTTGCAGTGAGACTATTGGAGAAATAGGAACTGTCTCTATAGTTCTTCTTATCTAGAATGCTGGAAGAATGGGTTCTACTGGCTGACGGAGTGAGGCCCCCAACCCAGACCTGGATTTTTAACTGGCGAAGAATCAGAAATCAGTCAGAAAGAACTAAATGCTAATAACACACTGAACTGAACAGAATCTCTTCTTCATTAAATGATAAAAATGTTGTGGTAGCAGATTAAGTAGACTCTCTGGGTCTTTGGTGTGTACACCAATTCTGCTGCATGGGACCAAAAAGAGAGAGCTTGGGAAGAAACTGACAGAACATTTCTGGGATAGCAAGGTAAGAGTCTGCTCAGAATGGTACCCAGGGGCACCTGGCCAAGGTTCAATTTGGTAATGTTTTCTCTCTCTGATTTTATAGGCTCAACTACAGCTTTCTCACCTATGGTTTGGTCTTCTAGGCTATCTGAAGCATCAAAAGGTAACACGACTGACCATTATGCAATGTCTCTATACCTCTCAGGTGCAAACAGGAATATTTATCCCAATATCTATGTTATTGTTGTTGTTGCTTTTCCAGTATTGTCCTCTAGTCTCAAAGAAGACAATGCTGATATTGAAAGCTGATGAAGAGTGAAAATCGTGCCACCCATCAGTATTTTGAGGGCATCCAAGGTCGCCAGCAGATGTACCGCCCTAGGAGTGGAGCATCTTCTGGGAGGTTGTGGTGGATCTAGCACCACATCAGTGAGCCAGCTGCCAATAAGAACAGGTGTCTGACACCGTTACCTTGTTCACCACCTCCTCAACCTGCTGTGTGCCTAAGTGATTTCAGGTATCCTTGATTTCAGCCCCCAGACTTGATGTTTGATCCTTTCCTGCCACAAGGGGCTCTTTGCTAGTCTCGACTGTAACTCACTTTTCCCTGTTGGATTACTTCTACTTACTCTGTTCCAGGTAAACACTTTAACTGATCCAGAAACAAAAGCATGGAAAAAGTGGAGGGAGAGCGAAACATGAAAAAAGACGTTTTAGCTCACATGGAAGCTCTAACAACGCAGGCCAGCAACACAGATTCTGCCACGGCACACGAAGGAGCCCCACCTACAGTTGAGACTGCAACTGTAGATGCTACTCTCGCTGCAAGTAGTGGGGTAAATGAGGGGCAGGAAACCATGGGTCCAAGAGAGGGTAATGTGACGGACAAAATGTCTGATTTCAGTCTGTATCCCAGTGCCGAGGCTGAGCCCTCTAGCCCACAGGAGGCTCCCATTCACACCACACTGCAGGAGGCTAATAGCAGGAGAAACATGGGGAAGAAAAACAGCCGTAAAAGGAGGAATAGAAAGGAAGATAAGATTGTGTATCTTCCTTGGCCTCTGACGCTGCAGACTCGGGCATCTTCTGCAGCCCCAGTTCTGGGTCACACTTGTGTCACGGAGCCTTTCCCAGGTGATAATATTGAAATCACTGTGGGGAATGAAACCAGGGAGCAAAGGAGTGATGATGAGAAGGAAAAGACATCCATTCTCACTCAATCTTGTAAGGCACCGGCTGTTGCCCCTTTGCCAGCAGCAAGTCCAGTTCCGCCCTCTCTGGAGGAGGGCCCTCTGGCAGCCAATGAGGAGATCAAAGTAGGGCAGAAAAACAGACGTAAAGAGAGAAATAAAAAGAACAAAAGTATCATGGCTAGTCCTTGGCCTCTGACAGTCCAGGCTTGGGCATCTTACACGGGCCCAGGCCAGTTACCGACAGCTCCTGCAGGGGCTGCAGCATTTGCCAATGATGGAGTCAATGTGGGGCTTAGAAGCAAGGCTCAAAAGGACGAGAAGGATAAAACGTCAGTGGTTACTTATCCAAGTGCTCAGGCTGACGGCCCAGGCTCATGTGTGGCTCCGGGCCAGATCTCATTGGAGGAGGCTTCCCTGGCTAATGAGGGGGAAAACATAGGGAAGAAAAGCAGACCTAAGAGGAGGAATAGAAAGGACAAAGGTGTTATGTCTTGTCCTTGGCCTCTGACAGTCCAGGCTTGGGCATCATTTGCAACTACAGATCCGGTTCAGACCTTTTTGCAGGGCAAGTCTTCTACAGCATATTCAGGAGTGAGTATGGGTCCTCAGCTGGCGAGCTGTAAGCAAGAAACAAAGGCCATTCTTCCTTGGTGTGTGATGGTCCAGGCAGCTGCCCCCTGCTCAGCAACAGCTCCAGGGCAGCCTTCATTAGAGGGGGCTCCTGCTCTGGAAAATACACATTCCAAGCTGAGCCAAAGCAGGAGGAGGATCCAGAGGGGAGATGAGGACCAAGTGCAGAGCAGTGTGGAGAAAAGTCTGGAATCCTCCCAGGGGTGGAGAAATGCAAAGAGATACCTGGGGGATCAAGACTTCTGGGAATGCACCGTGATGAATGTTGCTAGGCAAGTCAACTGTTGTTACTGCGGGGAGCTCTGCTGTCAAGAGAGGGTGGAGGCTTTGACCCTGACCGAAGCCCACACCCACATCAATACTTCGGTGGTGGAGATGCAGGGACAGGACGGGGAAAGTGCTGAACCTCAGGATGTCTGGGTGGAGAAATGGGAAGGTTTCTAAAGATACGGAAGAGAAAAGAAAGGGAATGAAAGAGCACTCTGGATGCTGAAAGTGTGACCATCCCCATTTGTTGGGGAGAGAGAAGGTTTAAAATGCTACTCTGAGGAAAGAGAGGCTCACTACAGAAAATGGTCCATTTTCTCCTGTTATGTGGTAATATTACAATTCCTGTCTTAGTGGGCTATTTCTCTTCTAAAGAAGTTTTAAGTTTACAGGTGGTAAATGCTGTATAGTTGGCACATACAAGGTAACACTTTAGAGAAGCAAAAGTCTTTTTTCTGTCTATCCTCTTTCCCATAAGATTTTTCACATCCTTGGGAGAAGTCTGTTATTTATGGCTGATAAATGGTGTTACAAGTCTAGAGTGTAAACCAATGACAGAACATGTATTGGATCCTAAGAACACTTCTCCTGACTGGAAAATGTTACTGCATATTGTATATTAGTCTGTAAATTGCCTTAAATGATTGTGGTTAGTTCCTGGATTGGCCAGTTTACAGAGGCTAAGAGCCTAGACTCTAGAGCCACAATACCTGGGTTCAAAGCCAAGCTTTGCCAACACTACCTGTGTTCCTCTGAGCAAGTCACCCATCTTTTCTGGGTTCCAGGTTGTGCTTCTATCACCTGGCGATAGTAACAGCACCTGCCTTGTAGAATTGTATGAGGATTAAGTGAGTACCTGTGATGCATTTAGAAGAGTACTTTGCATATAATAAGCCCTCAAACAATGTCAGCTATTACTTTATCTTGCAGCACTAAATTTCATAGAAGGGCCTGACACTATAGCATTATGTGTCTTAAAGGTTATATAAATGGTAGTGTAGATGTAAGACAGAAAATGATGCCTCTATTTAAAACTATGGTAACAGCAATTCTTAAAGCCATGGGAAAATGCTACTTAAGGGAGGAAAGCAGGCGATAAAATGGCAGCTATCATTCTGAGGTAGTAGGATCTCAACCACGCAAGAAAATGTGCAGCAATAAAAGCTGGGAGAGAAATACGCTACCATGTTAGTATCGCTTACTGCCGGATGGTGGGATCATGCACAGGGGTGATTTTCTGCTGCTTAAGTCTTTTCTATAACTCCCAAATTTCTACATTACCATGCAACCAGCAAATCATCAAAATAAATTAACGAGGGGAAGAAGAAGAAGAAAAAGCAGACTTCTCCACGGTGGACTGTGTTGGAGGGGAGTCACCCGACATGGGAGGTGCTCAGGGCACTGGACCTTCCCCTGGGAGGACTTCCCAGCCTGCAGCTGCTGGAAAAGAGGCCCAGGCACCTTTGACTGAGGCTGAACAGAACACAGACAACTACGCTGCAGGGGAGGAGGGGAGGGACTTCCATTTTTCTCAGACAGCCTGTGGGAACAAGGGCGGGGTGCCTATTCTTCTGCTATAGCCAACCATTGCCTGATTTTGCGGGACTGTGTTGCTGTGGCTCTATTATTGCTGCCATCTGTCACGCTTGTTGAACACTTTTCCGGAAGCTTGGCTGGACAATGTAGTTTGGTACAGGCTGAGATTACAGAGTAGACTTGTTTTGGCCTTTTGGATAGCCTGGCTTTGGGGTTGATTTAGTTAAAATGATGTCCTGATGCATTCCCTGGCAACACTGAAGGGGTAGATAGTCATGGAAGGACCAGGTGGTGGGTGGGGGCCAAGTGTCCCTTTTATGTGTCCCTGCTGCTCTAGCAGGGCTTTTGCAACTTTTGGAGAAGAGTCTTTATGAAGGTACAGGTAAGACTTTTCTGATGCTCACTCATCCTCCTGCCCTGAGGGATACAGCTATACTCTGATCCCCCTTGAAGGGGCCAGTGGTACCCCTCATTGGCCACATGCCTTGCTCCAAAAGCCCAGGTCCTTAACCAGAAGAGGGACTAGGTTTATGTGGGAGTTGGAGGAGTGGCCATATAGTCTCACTACCCCTCACTGTGACCTCAGGGACAGGCTCTCCGATATGCATCAAGGTTAGACTATGGGGAATGAAAGATTTCCAGTTGAATGAGGGTTTGGCAGGACCAGAACAAAGCCCTCATGTTTTCTCTCTCCCAGGTGAGTTCTCTCCTGCACTGTCTCCCCATTAGTAGGAAACTCAGCGCAGGATTGCTGAGCAGAGCAAGAGGAGGAGTGGGAGAAAGGAAATGAGCAACTGGTTAAAAGCTATAGAAGAGGGTAAAGGAGGGGTCTGAGGTCTCTTCATTGTCCAGCTCAGCTCACCTGGGTAAGGGAGTCAAAATGGATTTGAAGTAGAAGCCTATAACTGTCAATAAACACTACATTTACCTAATTTATTTCCTGTGTCACATTGATCTTGGGAACCTTCAAGTACACCAGCAGGCAACTGACAAGAGTCTTGGTACAGTGTCATGGAGGGAACCCAAACATCCGAGAAGCACAACTAACCTAGTGGCAGTC
Source organism: Camelus ferus (assembly GCF_009834535.1). Lineage (NCBI taxonomy): Eukaryota > Metazoa > Chordata > Mammalia > Artiodactyla > Camelidae > Camelus > Camelus ferus. The sequence continues at coordinate 66,965,769 of NC_045732.1, read as the reverse complement.
CTTTTGTCATCCTGGTATTGCCAAAGCTTGCACTTAAAAGAGGTACGAGCCAGGAGAGAGAGGGCAGTCCCCAGGGAACTGTTCTCCTTTGAAAAAGGCAGCATGGTGGAATCACTCATGCTGAGCTTTCTAGTTCTGACACATTATTTCTGCCTATTTTAAATGCAAAGCCTTCTGCCTGCCTTTCTTCCCTAAGAATATCTGACATTTCCAGCCCTGTTCACCACTGCTTCCCAAGAGAAATCATCCATTTCAACCAAACCAGTCACCTTAGTGTCCCCCAGATACGATATGAACATCCCTACCTGCAGGCTTTTCTCAAATTCCTGCCTATGCTTGGCCTGTCTTTCTCTGGCGGAACCCAGTCCCTTCTCCCATTCCCGTACACAGAGCTGCACCAGGCCTTTACCTCAGCTCAGTGATGCATTTTCACTGTTTCATCTGGGCCTTTCTTTTCACCTGAGCCAAAACTGTTTACTCTGTTGCTTCAGGGGCTCAGTGAAGTTTTGTAACAGGAAGTATTCCTGGAGGATATATATTGTTCTAAAACTCAGTCAGCCACTTGGGGGTCACTTCCTGTATACATGAAGTGGGCTGGGTGCCCAAGGGACTATACTTTTATCTCACAGCTAGGTAAAGAAATTGCTGAACATCATTCATTTCCTACCGGTAAAATAAATGGGCTCCCTGGGGTGGGGGTGGGGGAGCCCGGAGAAACACAATAGCTCTTTCATGCGACCTGCCTTAAATAACAAGCCTGCAGTACCCAGAGTTTATACAGTCCTTAGTTACTGAAAAGTTCACAGCGCTTCTTAGTATCAAAACATGCTGTCCTCAATAAGTGAACATGACATCAATGCCCCATTAACAGTAGGCTATGGGCTTGGAGTTGTTTTGCCAGCAGGGGTGAGGCTGCACTCAATTTTTCCAGCTCTCATTCCTTGTGACCAAAGGCAGCCGTTTTTCAGCCAGGGTTGGCCCTTGATGGGGAGCAAAGCTAATTGATCCACAGAGTTCCCTACTTGGGCCCAGAGCTCTAACCACCTCAGCTCACCAGCCAGAAGTCCTTCAGCCTCTCAAGGTTCTCGTGTCCTTGGATTCCTCATATGAGTCTAGGAAAGTGAGCTCTGGAGCCTGACTATCTGAATTCCAACCCTAACTCTTAGAAACTTGGGTAAACTGCTTAACCATTCTATGCCTCAATTTCTTCAACTGTAAAATGAACCTAGTAATGGTACCTACTTCTTAAGATTGTTACCAGGATTAAAAGATAATATGTGTCAAGTGCCTAGAGTAATACCTGGCATGTATTTAAGTACTCAATTTGTGTCTGCTGTTACTATTATTCATTCTGCCACAATGAAGATACCAAGAGCCGAAGTATTTTGCCCTGCAGATCTTGCTTTGCCCTACAACGTGGTGCCAAGCTCTTCCCCATCTTCATTTCATTATCAAACTAGATTCCTTGACAACCATGCTACATCTACCCCCAGCCCTCACCCCCTGGCCATACTAACACGATTTAAGTGCTTTTGGGGCACCCAGACGTTGCCTGGGTGCTTCAAAGATACATCAAAGAAACACTGTCTCTTCCTCAGTGAGCTCAACATCTACCTACAAAGATGGGCCAAAAGGAAGGCAACTTTGGCAGCTTACATACCCTATCCAGTGAGCACAGCCCGCATCCACTGGGTCTAGAGCCCACATCCATTCGGTCTAGGCACATGCGGACCCAGCCCCAGAATGTGTTTTTAACCCAAAGTTGGGAAAGCTACAATAAAAGCACACGAGATGTCTTATAAGACATTCCCTAGTTTAAAACAAAACAACACAAAAATAAGGGGTTTGGTTTCCTGACAAAATGAGAAAAATATATGTTAATCATCTAGAATTATGCTGGATACTATGGGACTATCTATAAATCTATCTATCACCTATCTACCTATCTTTTTTTTTTTTAATCAGGGGACTAGGCCCTTGGAGAGTTTCTAAACTAGCAAAAGTCTTGAAGCAATTTTAAAATAATTCAACAAAAGATAAATATTGTATGATTTGACTTATATGAGGTACCTATAAGAGTCAAATCTATCGAGACAGAAAGTAAACTAATGTCTATAGGCTGAGGCGAAAGGGAAATGGGCATAGAGAGTTTCAGTTTGATGTGATGTAAAGTTCTCGGACTAGACAGTGGTGATGGTTGCACAACAACGTACTTGATACAGAATCATGCACCTAAAAACGATTATTACTGTAGATACCATAATATATTTTATTTTATTCTATTTTAACAAAGTTTTTAAAAGAATGCAAGGCTTGTGTAAGAAACAAAAGCTCACATGCAAAATTATGGAAACCACACTGACAGTTATTTCTGATCATAATGAGTTCAGAATAAGGAAAGCTCAAGGTGGGCTGGAGTGGCTCAGGAAAGTTTTCTAGAAAAGACAAGATATGAGCCAGGCCTAGATGAAAGGGTACAATTTGGAAAAGGGGGGAGTGAGGGGGAAATTACTGAAGAAGAGGCCCAGAAACCGTGATGTGTATGGCCCCCAAAAATGAACACAACAGCCCCACAGAAGGAGCTGTGGGCGCTAAAGAAACAGTGGGAATGCAGCTGCATAAGTGGAGTGGGGCCTGACCACAGAGGGACTTGAGCAGCAAGCAGACACTTGAAACAGAAGCCTTGGGCACTAGAGATTCATCATAGTGTTATATAGTTTACTTTTTTACTGCTGAAATCTGAGCAGCATCTGCAGTCTAGTTCATTATAATAAGCCTGGTTTTGCTAACAGGCTACAATTATGTAAGATGTCACTAGTTGGGGGAATCTGGGTGATGGGTATGAGACCTCTTGGCACTATTTCTGCAACTTCTTGTGAGTCTATAATTATTTCAAAATCAAAAGTTAGAAAATAAATGTTTGAAAGATCCATCTGTCACCTGTGTGCATGATGATGTGAAAGGAGGTGAAATGGAGACAAGATGAGGAAAAGTGATTACAAGCAGATATTTCCTCCCTTAAACATGGTTCATTCAGAAAAGAGGTTGGCCCTGGGTAAACAAGACTCTCACTCGGGCTGTTCAGTCAAGGAGAAAATGTTTGAGTTGGTTGGATTTATGAGCCTAATGCTGTGTTGCTGGAGTAGGATGTTTGGTCCTGGGAGTTTGGAGCTGAGACTTTCTAGTCAGCCATCTAGAGGTGAGTCAGGCTCTGTCAGGACAAACAGCAACCTGTTTAGAAAGAAACTGTAAATTATTCATCTGCTTGGATGTTGCACCAGCTAAACTACAGCTTATTCTCCAGGAAAACAATGGAAACACTTCTAAAGGTCTGTAGCCTACAGAGAAGGTACAGGGCTTGGTACAGTCTTCTGCAGCAAGTGAGTGGGCATCTGGCTATACAAGATGCCCAACCAGGGATAAAGACGCAGAAGTCTCTTTCATCCAAACATCCTCTGCTTGTCCAGCCAAGCCCACTTAGCATCCAAAATCTACAAAAGAAAAAGCTGAATGCCAACCAGCAAATTTTCTCCCACTTTCCTTCCTTGAATTTATTTTCAGAAAACAGATGTTGGTTGGGATGGACAGTGAGTAAAGAGACAGGAGTTGCAGGGCATCCTTCCAGATCATCTCTCTTAACCAGTAGGTAGTGAGCCCATCCTCCCTCTGCCCCCATCCCCCAGCTGACTGGGGCCTCAGATGAGCCCCTTGGAGTAAATCTGGCCAGCTGGCTTCAGCTGGTTGCCTGGATAGAAGCCAAAAGTGGAGTGGGAAGGTGATGAGAAGAAACTGGAATCTCTCTTCCCTGTTTTCCTCTTCCACTTGCCCTCCCTAAAGTTGACACCCTCATCCCATTCGGTTTCCTGCTTTGGCATTTCTTTCTGGGGGACAGGGCTCTTGCTGCCTGTTGAGTTTGTTTTCCGCCATGCAGAGCGGCTGGCTTCTTTAATGCTTCCAAGCTCAATTATCTTGACTGTTCCAGTTTGGGCTGCCGAATTAAACCAGCTGGTCATGAATACACAGAGGATTTATCACTTAATAGCTGAACTGCTTAGGTCATTAAGGAATAGGAGAGAAACAGCCAAGTGATTGTTAATCTCGCAGAAAATGTAACAAGGAGATGGTCATTTGCTTCCTGTCATCTCCTCTGAGGTTCCTGTCTCTGAAAGGATGGCTTGTATTTTCCCTTTCTGGCCTTGGGGGTCAGAGGCACCATTTGGGATGAGGTAAGGGGCATAGCAGGGTGGAGGGCAAGCAGAGGGTACTGTTTGGGACTTCTGAGAGCGAGCTGCATACTTTTGGTTTTTGCATATCTCCTCAGACTAGTGTCCTACAAGGCTTGTTCCAGGGGTATTTGCATGATTTCCTAGGCAGGTGTTTGCATTCACCTGGGCAGGTAGATTGGTTCCGATCCTTCCCCCTACGCCTGTGTGGCTCCAGGGAGAGGGTAGAGTGAGTTTGCCAAGGGGACTCAAAATTTTATTGCCTTCCTTCATCACCTTCCAAACTTGTTGCAACTCAGCCAGTGATTGATGAAGACCCTTCATCTTGACCTGTATCAGCGCTCTGGCAAGGCAGAACATCTACCCCAAGGCCAAGCTATACACCAGGCCAAAAGAGTCACTTTTTATTCTCGAATTGTGTGCTGTGAGTAGGGTTGAGAAAGAGAGGTTCTTGAAGTAGAGGAACTCCTTGAGCACCTCCTAGCCGTTGATTGTGTGATTCACTCTACTCTCAGCCGATGCCCTTTCTTCTGTGAACATGCTGGGCTACAAAACCAACCCTATGGTGAACCAGCAGTGTACACACCCCTTTGGGGAAGGAGATGAGTGGGTGTTAGAAAACTCTTGGCTGCACTTTCACGAAGAAGCTTCTCCATTAAAAAAAAAAAAAGAAAAAGAAAAAGAAAAAGAAAAGAAAAAAGAAAAAGAGAGAACCTTCTCCAAAAGTTGCAAAAGCCCTGCTAGAGCAGCAGGGACACATAAAAGGGACACTTGGGCCCCACCCACCACCCGGTCCTTCCATGACTATCTACCCCTTCAGTGTTGCCAGGGAATGCATCAGAACATCATTTTAACTAAATCAACCCCAAAGCCAGGCTATCCAAAAGGCCAAAACAAGTCTACTCTGTAATCTCAGCCTGTACCAAACTACATTGTCCAGCCAAGCTTCCGGAAAAGTGTTCAACAAGCGTGACAGATGGCAGCAATAATAGAGCCACAGCAACACAGTCCCGCAAAATCAGGCAATGGTTGGCTATAGCAGAAGAATAGGCACCCCGCCCTTGTTCCCACAGGCTGTCTGAGAAAAATGGAAGTCCCTCCCCTCCTCCCCTGCAGCGTAGTTGTCTGTGTTCTGTTCAGCCTCAGTCAAAGGTGCCTGGGCCTCTTTTCCAGCAGCTGCAGGCTGGGAAGTCCTCCCAGGGGAAGGTCCAGTGCCCTGAGCACCTCCCATGTCGGGTGACTCCCCTCCAACACAGTCCACCGTGGAGAAGTCTGCTTTTTCTTCTTCTTCTTCCCCTCGTTAATTTATTTTGATGATTTGCTGGTTGCATGGTAATGTAGAAATTTGGGAGTTATAGAAAAGACTTAAGTAGCAGAAAATCACCCCTGTGCATGATCCCACCATCCGGCAGTAAGCGATACTAACATGGTAGCGTATTTCTCTCCCAGCTTTTATTGCTGCACATTTTCTTGCGTGGTTGAGATCCTACTACCTCAGAATGATAGCTGCCATTTTATCGCCTGCTTTCCTCCCTTAAGTAGCATTTTCCCATGGCTTTAAGAATTGCTGTTACCATAGTTTTCAATGGAGGCATCTTCTTCTGTCTTACATATGTGCTGCCATTTGTTTAACTTTTGAGAGAGAAATTCTTAACCCTTTGTCTTTCAACACTAAATTTTATGAGAGTCTGGTGCTGTGGTATTATGTGTCCTGATAACCCCTGGGGTCTTTGTTGGATGCCGAACTTCACCACCATCCATTTGCTGAAGCTGGGAAAACCTGATTCTGGAAATTTTCCTGTCAAACTCATGTTTAAAGTTGGGACATCTTTAGTTGTGTGGCTTCCAAGTCCCTGTGTGGCAATGAGTCATGTTGTCCAATCCATGTTTCTAACATGGAGCTCTGTTCCCTACGTAAGAGGATGTCCAACTCATCTGGGTTTGCCTAGGACTTTCTGGTTTTAGCACCAAAAGTCCTGTCTCTTAGGAACCACTTCAGTCCTGGACAGATCTGCAGAGTGGATAGGCTGTCTATTTTAGCACTGAGAAGCCCTGAATTCCCAGAAACTCTTCATTTCCAGGCAAATAGAAATAGCTGGTCACTCTTCATAAGATTCCTTAAGGAATTGGCTGATGGAATTCATTTTACCAGGTGTATTTGCATTTTAATAAAGATGTCTTCTAAATCGTGAAGCCTTCACAATCCAAAGGAATGAATGGCTAATAATGGAATCACAGGTGCTGTGACAAGTTGGTGGGAAAGTGATTTTCCTCCCTTCCCACACCCTTCATTTCTCATTCAAGTGACTGTGTACTCTGCCAACTCTTTTCAGCTGGCAACCTGTGATGCTGTATTACAATTGTTAGGAGTCCTTATCCCCTAGAGCATGGTTCTTAAACCTATGCTGACATCAGAATCACCCAGAGAGTTTGCTAACAACATAGATTTCTGGGTCCTGCCTCCAGAATTTCCAATTCAGGTGGTCTTGGGTGGGGCCAAGAATTTGAAGTTCTAAGGAGTTCCCGGGTGATGCTGCTGCTGGTGATCGCATGACCCTTCTGAGAACCATGGTATGTTGGTTAGGAGTACAATCTCTCCAGGCCGACTGCATGAGTTAGAATCCTCACTTTGATACCAATTGGTTTCACAACCTTAGCTAGTTACCTACCTCCTTGTGCCTCAGTTTCCTCATGGGTAAAAGTGGAGGTGATAACAGGACCTCTCTCTTTGGGTTGTTGTTGGGTAATGAAACAGTGCCGGGCTACAGTAAGCTGTGCTATGTGTTTATTATCATTACCCTCAAGCTCATAAGAACCAATCTGCCATTTTTCTTCTTTAGACTTAAAGCAAGCTGCAGGCACTTTGTACTCCTACAAGCATTCCTGCCAGGACCAGCCACTGGGCAGGGTTTGCAGCTGCCCTGGTTTTTCCAGATGCTGCCCGCCCCTCTGGAGAATTTGGCTGAGTTAACATTCAGTATTCTTTATGTCTATCCCACCCTGCAAGCTTTTAGAAAACTTCCAGAACATTTTCCTGGAGACTGCCCATCAGTGTATTCACAAAGCAGCCCTAAGTATTTGAATAACACATGGCCCTATAAACTCCATAGACAAAGCCTTAGTTGTTGGGCAAGAAAGACTGCTTAGTTGAAGTAGACACATGTGGGCTTCCTTGTTTAATGAGGGATGAGTTTATAACTACATATATATAGCTATATTTTCTTCCTTTCTCCATTGTATCTTTTCCCCTTTCTCCATTAGGAGGGGTCATTTGGCTCATTGACCAGTGAAGAGCAACCTTCTCCAGGACAAAAAGAACATCTCTCCTCTTCCCTCCAGGAAGTAGGGATAGGCAATTAAATTTTGTGAATATTGAGCCCCTTCCCTGACCTCCAGGGGATAAGCCTGTATTCTGTTGCCATTAGTTGGGGCTCCAGTTTTAATAAGTACATTGAGGCTCTTCCTGGTGGGCCCTGAAGGGCTGTTGCTAGTGTTAGTGAAAGAGAAAAGTGAGTCTGCTGGGGACAGTGGCCAGCCCAAGAGTGCATGGTGGGTTTTAAGGGGACAGGCACCACTCAGAGGCAACAGATATCTGCCAACTAGAATTTGGGCCTGCGTTGATGGATTTAAGACTTTTAAAAAAAAAACTCCAGCTTTTAAAGGGAATCTCCTGATTTGTAAATGTTGTCAACCAACTGAAATCTTTAAAAAAAAAAAAAATACCATGTGGGCCAAACAAATATGTCCACAGCACATACGTGCTGCCAGCATATGATCTCTGGGTTAGCATGGATGGCAAATGAGGTTAGCAGCAGGCAGGCAGGAAAGGCTCTGTGGGTAGAGAAAGAAGGAAGCAGGAGCCCTGAGTACAGTCCTTGAATGAGGGTGAGCACTGCCAGCTAGCTAACCAATCTTCAGTGGGTGGAAATAAAGCTAACATTTATTGTTCTGAAAGCTTTACTTGTATTACTTAATTCAATCATCACAATATCCTTGGGTGGTCGGTCTCATTATTAACACCATTGTACTTCATTTCACCTGTACTCCAGGGTTGCCCCAGTTAGCTTCATGGAGCAGGAGCTTTGCTCTGTCTGGACAACTCACCCTCCCTACAAGCCAACGCACTGCTGCAGGCAGAATGTCCAGTTGGTAGCTACCATGCATTTCATGCAGCAACACCACCCCAACCCTAGGAAACCTAGAACTCTTGGCCAGGTATCATAGAGGAGTTCCTGAGCCTGTTTGTTGGGGCAATGAACTGAACATGCCAGAGTTTGGATAGTGGGAAGTAGCTATACTGTTCTAGTTTTAGCTCCTGTTGTCTTGGAAACCAGTAGCAGAGCACCAAAGGAGTGAACTACAGGACAGATCAGATTTAATGGGAGGGAGGGCATGGGTGCCCTGTGCCCTGGAAAGCTACTTTATACAAGACATTGCAGGGATAGATTATGTAAGACTGGAAAAGAGCAGGAAGATACTGGGGACCGAGAGCAGAGAGGAATGAAAAGGAAGTCTAGAAGGAGGCAAAGTGAAAGTTGGCTTGCTACATGACTTTTCTGAGGGCCAGTCTTGAATGGAGGCCATTAGCCTGGCTGGAAAAGAACCACAGAAGGAAATGGGGTTAGGAAATTTAATCAGTCCAAATATTGGACTAGGGCCCCTGTTCTCTGAACATTTTTTCCATTTCCTTGCGTAACTACAGCCACAGAAGCCGGGGAGGGGATTGTGAATCTGGCCTAAGGTCTTGGTTTATCATTATCTAAAGATATATTTACCAAAGGCTTACCAAACAGGGTTTTTTAAAGTTCTGGATGATGTACTTTCCGGTATTTTCTTAGGGAAATGAGATTGTTGCTTCATCAAATGATGGGTTATTTATTGATAGAGAAAAGTAGCCAGCAGGACCATTTCCCCATATTGCTTAGTAGCTTTTACACACACTCATAAGTCATATTTATATATTGGCTTAGCACTAGTAATTACTAAAAACAGGAAATTCCTAAAAGATTTTAGTATATATAAGATATCAAAACCTTTTGGCTAGAGAGAGTTCCATGATCATTTTGTGATGTCAAACTTCACTTTGTGAAATTGTTGGGTTTCCCTCTCTCAACTACTGAATATGATTACTTTGGACCCACTAGTTAGTTGGTCATTCAATAGCATCTATTGGGCACTCACTGTTGCCATCATTGTGCCTAATAATAATACCTACCATTTATTGACTACTTACTATCTGCCAGACCTTGAGATTAATATAGCATATAATTTAACCTGAATAACCACCCTACTCAGTGTTGCTACCTCCATCTTATAGCTGAGGAAACTAAGAGAAGTTAATTAACTTGCCCAGGAACAAAATACAAACCCAGGTCTTTCTGACTCCAAAATCCATGTCCTAAACTATAATAGCAACCACAACACCATCAATGCCAATGATTGACTTTTATTGAATACTTAATCACATACCAAAAATAGCACTAAGTGTTATATATGCATCATCTCATTTAATCCTCAGAATGACTCTGTGAGCTCAGCAGGATTATTATCAGTTTTATTTTACATATGAAGGAAATGAGGCTCCAAATGATAATCTGCCCAGAGTCACACAGATGGTAAGTGAAAGAACTGTGATTCAAAATAGGTCCATGTGACACTAGACACCAACTCAAAGGTCACCTCCTCCAGGGGGCTATCCATAAATTCTCTAAAATGTTTTAGGTGTCCATGTACCATGTTCACATTGCACCTTGCTTCCTCTATCACAAGATGTTATTGACACAGTTATTGGTAATACTAGTATAATCAACTTTTGAGCATTTTGTGCAAATGCCACATACATTATCTCTAATCCTCACAATGGTATGTGAAAAAAACATTATTAACCTTATTATCTGGTCCAGAGAAGTTAAGTAACTTGCCTCCAATCATAGTAAAGATGGAGCTGAGATTCAAATCCAAGTCTGTTGGTCTCCAGTGAGTCAAAGCCCGTACTTTTCTCACGAAAAGATGCTGCCTTCCTCCATTTTGTACTGAAATTACGTTTACGTATCTATATGACCCAATAGATCAGGGGTCAGGATCTTTTCGGTAAAGGGCCAGATAGTAAATACTTGAGGTTCTGCAGGCCATACAATCTCTGCAGTAACTATTCAAGTCTGCTGGTTGTATCATTAAAACAGTCAGACAAGTCACTGTGGGGTTACTCTCAGTCTCCTCATCTAAAAATGGGCGTAACAGTACCTCCCACATAGGCTGTTGTGAGGACTGAATGGGTTAATAAAGCACAGCAGTGCCTGGCATTTTTATTATTATTATTATTATTATTATTATTATTATTATTATTATTATTATTATTATTAAAAGGAAATAAAACAATCCCATTCCTACCTTTAAGAAACTTATAGTCTTACCTGCAGGTAATCAAATACAGCAGAAAGTAAGTGTGAAACCTTTGCAAACCAGAATGATGACAATAGACTTGGATGCAAAATCTTGTGTCTGAAAACTTCCTGTCTCCTGTTTTTGACCTGAACTCCTTGGTGACTATAGAAATGCTCTTGAAGCCTTCTAACAGGCGTCCACAGCAGATGTGGTTCATTTGTCCTGCACAGTAATTTGTTCTTTGCTTTTGTATTAGTGTTTAATATATTAAGGCACAGCATGCACACTCCACCTCACTGTAGGCACCACTGCTCCCTACTGTTTTAAGTTCTCAGCATCTCTGCTTAGCCCCTGAAGGCCTTTGAGTTTGAAACCTCTGCCCTAGTACCTCAACCCAAAGTCTTCATCAGGCACCAGCTGCCCTGGAGGAATTCTTGATGCTTCTTCAATCTGTAAGTATCAGCCTGAAGGTATGCCCGCCCTTGGCACTGGCCTCCTACTTCATTCTCATCTCTCGCTGTTCCCTGAGCTCATGCCCTACACTCTGGCCATGCTGAACTTCACTCAGTTCCTCCAGCAAATTGTGCTCTCTCTCGCCTCCTGTTACTAGCCCTTGCTGTTCCCTCTGCTTGGGACATTCTTAACCCTACTTCACCAGGTTAATTCTTCCTCCTCCTTCAGGTCTTTAGTGTAGAGGTCACTTCATCCAGAAACTGCTTCCTGACACTTGAAGTAAATATTGAGGGCTCCTCCTCTGAACCCTCATAGTGCCCTATACTTCAGTGACAGAGACTGGCTAGTTTCTCACTAACCCCACTTCCTTATTGGACAAAGAGGAAGATTACATTTCCCAGTCTCTCTTGCTATTGGATTGGCCTCTAGTCACTTTCAAGTCTGGCCATAAGCCATGTTAAGTGATACTCCATGGGCTATCTTTGCATATAAACCTGCAGAATACAGAGGATCGACTGACAGACTCCAAGGCGGTCTGTGGGATGGTGACATCATGTGACAGAACCTGGATCCTGAGTAACTACTTGAAAGAAAGCTGCCCAGGAGAGCTGTTTAAGCTGCACTGGCCTGTGACATGAGCAATAAATAAACTTTTATTGTGTTGAACCACTGATACATGAGCGTTGTTTGTTATAGCAGTTGGAATTAATTACCTTAATTAACATATCTTCTTTATGTCATAGTATCTAAAACACTGATTGTAGTTGCCTATTTACTCATCTTTACTAGTCACTAGAATGTAAGCTCCACCAAGGCAGGAAGTTTTGTCTGTTTCATTCTCTACTCTAGAATCTAGAGTAACCAGCACTTATTAATTACACAATAAACATTTGTTGAATAAATAAATGAATGAGGGGGGAGGGTATAGCTCAGTGGTAGAGTGCATGCTTAGCATGCACGAGGTTCTGGATTCAATCCCCAGAACGTCCATTAAAAACAAACAAACAAATAAACAAACAAAAAACCTAATTACCCCCCCAAAACAAATAAACAAACAAAAAAGTAAAAAAAAAAAAGTAAATGAATGAGCATCTTATTCCTTTTAAAACTCCCATTGAAAGAGTACAAGGAGCCATACCACACCATCAGGGCCGTGGCACTCAATGCTGCCTGAGAGAGTAGCTGTCTTGGACAAACCACCAAGTGATGCAATCAGTAGCACAGCTCTGGAACTGATCTTATGGGGATAATCCCATCATGTCTTATATCTCTGTTAACCTCAGCCATTGCCACTCTTGCTCTGCCATGCCTCCACCCAAACCCTCTTCCCAAGGTCACTGAAGGCCTCCAAGTTACCAAATCCATAGGGTCCTTTTTGTCCTCATCTGACTTGATCTTCTAACAGTGTTCAACACAGTTTACTACTCTCCTCTAAAAGTTTCCTCTCTCAGCCTCTGTGACACTATAAATTTAAAAAAATTTCTCCTGTATCTTTGACTCTTCCTTTTTAGGCTGTTTTGAAGTTTCCTTCTCTAGCCAATATCTACACTTTGTAGTTCCCCAGCACTGGTTTCTGGGACCTTGTCTCTATCTGGACTCTCTCCCTAAGTAGTCTCTATTCACATGACATTAAATAGCATCTGTAGGTTGATTTCTTCCATATTCATATCCCCAACCCAAACTCTCCTCTAAATGCTAGACTCACATGACCGACTGCCTAGAGATCTACTTGGAGTTCTCAGAGACAACTTAAACTTTAGCTGTCCAAAATAAAACTTCTGATTAGTGCCCTCTTCCCTACTCCCTCAATATAACTATTCCTTTCCATCTTTTCCATCTCATCAAAATGAACTACCAAGTTATTGAAGCCAGAAACCAGCAAATCATTTTTGATTCTGCTATTTCTTTCACCTCCAACATCCAATCAGCAAATTCCATTGTTTCTAGCTCAAAAAAACTTCATGTACCTGTCCATTCTTCTTTATTTTCACTGCCAACACTCCAGTCTAAGCCACCATCACTTGTTGCCCATACTACTGCAATAAACTCTTAACTAGTCATCTAACTTATAAGCTCTCCTTCTTTCTAGTCTATTAACCAGAATAATCTTTTAGAAGAGCTTTCCTTGCACTTTAAATGAAGTCCATACACTTTCAATGGGCTCCAAGGTGCTGCGTAATCTGGCCTTTGCCTACTTCTCCTGTGTCCTCTCGAGCCACTTTCCTCTAAGCCTACTAATCATACTGTCTTCTTTCAGGTTTGTGAATAAGGCAAACTCTTTCCTGTCTCAGGTCCCTAAAACATGCTGGGAATTCTGCCTGGAAAGTACTTTCTTTCCCCTATTCCTGGCTGCTCTTCACCAGGCAAACTCCTTAATAAAAAAATATCTCCACATATAAGTCTTTCCTCCCTGACCACAATTTCTAAGTAGGCTTCATCCTCATTCTCTACAATTGCTTTCCTGTGTTTCCTTCGTGCAATTTGAAATTAGATACTTATTGCTTAACACATTATAAATTGACTATACTTCAATACGAAACATATATATTGCCTATTTATGTGTTGATTGTTTATTTCCCCCATTGTATTTTAACTCTATACGGGCATAGACAGCATCTGTTCTATTCTATCAATGTATTTACATAATACCTAGCACAACGCTTGGCACAGACTAGTTAGTCAATAATCTGTGTTGAATGAAATAGCAGGCATTTTCACCTAGCTTGTGTAATTTGAAGAGGATGGTGAGGTTGCCTCCAGACTCATTCTGAAAAACAGGATGTGAAATCCCCATTTGAATCAATCCTTTAGGCTAAGGCACAAGTTAGCAAACTACAGCCCACTGGCCAAATCTAGCCTGCCACCTGTTTTTGTATGTCCAAACTGAGAATCGTTTTTATATTTTTATATGATTTTAAAAAATCAAAAGAAGAATGACATTTTGTGACATGTGAAAATTACATGAAATTCAATTCATTTACGTATTGGAACACAGCCACTCCAATTTGTTTATAAATTGTCTATTGCTAATGTCATGCTATAGTAGCCGAGTTGAATAGCCGCGACAAAGACTGTCTATGGCCCCGAAAGCCTAAAATATTTCCTATTTGGTCCTTTACAGAGAAAGTACGCCAATCCCTGGGCTAATGCAGTGAAAGACCCTATGAAAATGTATGTGTTGCCTGAGAAAAACAGCAGAGTGAGCCATCATCTATCTGCCATCAACACTCAGACTTGGATTTGATTATGTAATCTATTTAAGTCACCCAGAAGGGGCCTAAGAGAATAGGTTATAAATCAAGAGAAGTTTTATTGGTAGAGTGAGACGGGTCCAAAGAACATGTCCCTGACCTTCTTCGGGGACAAGAGCTACATTTAAGTTGTCCCCAAATCTGAAGTCATGAGTAGGGGCTAGGGAGAGGGGACAGTGGTACTTTTGGAAGAGCTGGGTGAATGGACAGTGAGGGGGTGGTTGTCTGTCCATGCACAGTGGGAGAGAGGAAAAAGAGCGTCTTCTTGCCCACATCATCTCCTCATTGCTTGACACTGAAAGTGCCACAGAGAAGGTAGCCCAGCAGAGACTAAGACCCTGCCTTTGGAGTGGGTCAGGCTTCCTGCTGAATGCAAACTCATGGGTTCCACTGTGATGAAACTTGGGGATGCCTGGTCACACTTGGGCTGGGCCACAATCCACCTGGGTGGGAGGGGGAGCTGGGCAGAGAGTCACTCTGAGGAGCGTAGAGCATCTGGAAGGAAAGCCTTGAGCCCGGGGAGGATGGGAAAGGTACAGGACTGAACGCCAGCAGCACTTCATTCACCATTTTGCTCTCTGCTCTCCTTTATACACATCCTCCAGATTTAGGTCTATAATCACCAAGATCTGAAAAACCTCATTGCTATGAAGTCCTCTATGACCCCCTTCCCTCAAACTCAAAACTTGATGGTTGGAATCAGGGCAAGGGTTTTCTGCCCTCTCCTAGCTCCTTTCTTACACCAAAAGGATGTCATGCCTCTGGGCCTCCGGGGATTTTCTCTGGAAAGTTCACTCATTTACTGGTTTAGCTGAGTATGTCTACCACCCAGGCAATTGCCCTGCATGCCCACACACTGACACAACTCCCTTTTCCTCCCCCACCAGGCAAATTATTTCTGCTTCTCAGCATGAGTCACCACACAGTAAGAGCTACCACAAGGTCAGTGGCCTGACATGCTGGGTTTTGTTACATAGGGTGGGGAAACAGGAGGGAGGAAAAGAGAGAGGGTAGAAGTAAGGTAGAAGAGGGTAGAAGAAGTAAGGTAGAAGTAAGTAAATAGACCACAAACCAAAAGGGTATTCTGGTCCTCTGCTTCCTATTGGCATGACGGCCCCTTTGATGTGTTAGGCAGCCTTCCTCTTGCTACTCAGTTTCACTTCCCTTGCTCTTTATATTCTGTTTATTTCCTTGTAGATTAAGGGGTTTATTTTCTGCTACAGTGTTAGGGCCCCAAGGGGACCCCAGAGCTATCACCAAAGGGATTTAGGGAAAAAGCCCTACATGAATAGTCTCGTGGACCTAAATTGGTGGAGTCTAATCCTATGAAGTTAAAGGTTCTGTTGGAACACTAAACATAGTGTTGAAATCCAAGGGCAATGTGGAGAACTCATGACTGTAGGAGGACAGGGCAGGCTGGAAGAGCCCCTAACTTTGGGAATAATAATAATAAGTTATTATTAAAATATTGCTTAAAGACATACACATATAAATATACACACATACACATATCTAATGTGTTTAATGTGATCCTCACAACAACACAGTGAGGTGGATACTGTAATTAATGCCATATCCCAAATGAGAAAACCAAGGGCTTTCAGGTAAAGCAATTGCCCCAAAGTCTCTATGCTAGGAGCCTAGCACTGGAGCCCATGCCCTGAACCACTAGATAATTGCTCAGAGACAATCATACTGCTTAAATACAAGAGACTGTTCTGACCCCAGATCCTAGAGAGTCCTTTGATCAATCCTTTCCTTCCAGGGCAGACATTCTGACATGTAGCTCTGGGGAAAGGGAGGGAAGGAGAGAAGGCAGTAGAATGTGAGATGCTTTGCATTGTCACTTGTCCCTTGCCCTACTTCTTTATACCCAGGCACATGCTTAGCTTTGGCTGGCACCGGCAGAATCTAGTCTGGCAAAAGTCTTGTGGAGGCTGGTGCTGCAGCTTTCGAAAGGTCTTTGAGGGAGAGCTTCACACTGCCTGTGTTTCTTTGTGTCTGCGTCATGGATTTGTTCCTCCTTGCCACCCACCATTCCCTCTCATCTAATAGGGTTTGATGGGGCCACTCACACTCTTGGAGGACAGTATACACATTTTGAGCTTAGGAGGGAGGCTTTTTGGTAGAGATACCGAAGGAGGAAGTGACTCACAAATGAAATTTTTCAGCTGGTCAGAACATTCTGTCTGATGCATTTGACCACTGATACGGAAAGGAAGAAGTCTATCAGACCCATCTTTAAAAACAAAAGATGCCTGGGGTAACTATCACGCTTTCCACTGAAACAAAGTTCACCATCAGAAACTCTCTAGGACTGACTCCTGGACAAAATTGCGGCCATGTTTGCCCAGAATCACATCATAGATTTAAGCTGTAATGAATGACTTTTGCTTTACCAGCAAAATCCAGAAACTGGATTAAACATTCAATGACAGGTCAGGTCTTAGAACATAGCCAGTCTACTTGTAAAGGAACAATAACCATCGAACACAGCCTCTCTAGGTTGGAAAATAGACAACTGTCCCATATTCACACACCTACAATATGATAGAGTAAAGTGGGACAACCACAAGCTGAATAAACAAAAAGGTGCTATAAAGATGTGCAAGTCATGACTTTAAGACACAGACTGCAGTTGCTGAGGGAAACCGTAACAGATGAAATACTGGGTATGCCACAATTAGGACTCGGGCTGCTGCTCTTTCTAAGGAAGTACATTGAGGAGGCCAAGGGACAGAGAGCTTCAAGCCAAAACTATAGAACAAAGGACAACTTTTACATATGGATGATATTAATGGTCATGGGTATAGACCTGCATATATAACAATATAAGGGTATAGTAGTAGCTTGAAAGACCAGTGATGACCATAAAGAGTATTAATGGATAACATATGGAGTAATACAATTAAATTACTTAGAATTAAATTTAAATGCTTACTGACCAACAACTCGAGACCTGGCTAACTTCAACAGAGAAAAGTGAAGAGGAACAGAGGAAAATAGATGGAAATGTTACAAACCAGCTATGATTTTCATTTTTCTAGAAAAGCTTATGATCATCTTTAAAGACACAAGAAGGAAATAAGAAGAAAAGATGGAAACTAAGAATGTGAAGCAACGTTCTTTTAGAATGAAGGTTTGAGGGGGAAGAAAAGTAACGACTTTTTAAATCTCCATCCACCTAAAATTTTCTGCAAAGTATTTTATCGGGTTATTGAGATAGCCATCTGACTAGCTGCCCTACCTCTCTGGTCTTGCATACCAGAGGTCCTTAACCTGGGGCTTTAGAGGGCCTGTAAACCCCATGAGATTATGTGCAGAGCTCTATGTATTTATATGTGTAATTACACATATGTGCACTTACACACATGTGCACATAAAGAAGGATTTCCCCCTTTTTTATATTGACTGAGTAATCTCAACATTAGTTGGTACTTTGCTTTTAACCATGACATATTTATCATCAGTGTAAATAAGATATACATTTCTGACTTAATGGAAGAAGGTATTTGTAAATAACATATCAGGCAAGGGGTTAATATCCAAAATGTATAAAGAAGTCATACAACTCAATATCAAAAAAGTAACCCAATAAAAAATGAGCAGAGGACCTGAATAGATATTTTTACAAAAAAAACATACAGATGGCCAACAGGCACGTGAAATGAGGCCCAGCATCACTAATCATCAGGGAAATGCAAATCAAAATGACAGTGAGCCATCACCTCACACCTGTCAAGATAGCTATTACCAAAAAAGACAAGAAATAGCAAGTGTTGGTGAGGATGTGGAGAAAAGGGAACTCTCATGCACTGATGCTGGGAATGTAAATTGGTGCAGCTACTATGGAAAACAGTATGGAGTTTCCTCAAAAAACATTCTTTTTATGGTTAAGTAATATTCCATTGTGTATATTTTGTGTGTGTATGTATATATGTTTATGTGTATATACACACACACATGTCACATCTTCTTCATCTATTCTTCTATTGATTGACCTTTGGGTTGCTTTCACATCTTAGCTATTGTAAATAATGCTGCAATTAACACAGGGGTGCATATATCTTTTCTAATTAATGTTTTTGTTTTCTTCAGATAAATACCCAAAGTGGAATTGCTGGATTGTTTGGTAGTTCTCTTTTCCATTTTTTGAGGAATTTCTACATTGGGTCTTACTGGATGTCACAAGTAACAAGGTAGTCGGAAGTACTCAGGGCTGCCTGAGGCTCTGTTCTCTGGGTAAGGCCATCTGAGGAGCCAGAGCCTGTGACCTGTATCTGGGGCTCTGCCAAGCACGCTGGCACTGCTCAGGTTGCCTTCTCCAGAGCAGCCCTGCCCCTGTGCTCTTGTTTCCAGCAGAACTGATGCTATTAGATTACAGGCTTCCCTGGGTGAAGTGACAAATGACTTCTCCAACCTGCCAGCTGCCTTACTGAATTCTCTGAGGCAGACTTTCCGTAGAGGGCAAATTCAAGTGTCAACTGATGGTGACACTATTGTTTGACTTCACATTTTGGCCTACCACCAGCTTGTGGTGAAGGAGTCTGGGTTTTGGCTAGCCATTCCTGATTTGTAATTGATCATTCTCTCCCCTTTAGCTGCCCTGCAGAAACCTTAGACAGTATTTGATATCTGTTTCTTAAATTAGGGCTGTCTTTTGTCCGAGTCACTCCTCCTCACACTAGCTCTGTTAAGGGATATTGGCCTTGAAGATCAAAGCTCCCATGACTTTCATTAGAACCCAGAAACACTTATGCAGAGGAAATAGGAGAAAATGCTTCAGGGGCTCCCTGAGACTATAGGAGCTATATTGCTTCAGCGATCAGACAGAACTGTTAGCCCCAACTTCCAGAGGTTAACGGTGAAAGACTTGACACAGCAATGACATACTCTTAAGATCAGAGTCATGTGCCCACACTCACACCCACACTTCTATTGTATCCATGGCAACAGTAGGGGCACCAATACTCTTCTGTCTCTTGCGTGTGATAGCAGTCTCGATTTACCCAGTCCTAGTTCTCTGCTTGTGCAGTTCCCTGGAGTCTTCTGCCTCAGCTTTCCAAACGAGATTCCAGGAGCATGTAGAAAAGAACTCTTGTTTTTCCACTCCTTAATACGAAACGAAAATAGTGGGGGGTTACTTGTGGGACTTACAGCTGGTTTGCCCAGGGCCCTGTACTTCCAAAAGAGTGACCATGAGCTGTAAGAGGGTTCTAAATCACAAAGCAAATAGCCAAAAAGGCAGGAGTTAGACATTTCCTGGGCTGAGGACATTATTGGCACCCTCTGGAATGCCAGTGTTGACCAGTTACAGTATCATTACCATCAAGATAGAAATACCCTGTTTACTGTATCATATCCTTTTTGACTCAGAATCACTACTATGTTTATGGAACCACTGGGTGTACTTCCTGGGAAACCTGAAGAATCCAAGTACATCCTTCGCTAAATGACAACCTTGAAAAATCCAGGATTTTCTATTTCTAGAAAAACAAATTCTACTGGAAGGTTGTGCTCTGGATGTGGTCAGTGCTTTTGGTTTTCTGATGGTAATAAACTCCAACCCCCTCTACCCCAGTCCCCATGGTTATGATAATTACCCAGAGTACCTGGTTGACAAACCAATATGCACATCGTTTGACCAGGTCCTCACTTTTAAAATGAGGTGTTAAAACCACTTTACAGAAAAATGGAATGTGTGTCTCTCATTTTCAAGAGGAGAAAGCCAACTTCTCCAGAGCTATGTAGCTATGTTTGCTGCAGAGGTGATGGGGTGGAGGGGATTAAGATATATCTTCCATGCTCTGGAGACCTTTTCAACATCTCTGAGGTCTAAACTTAGTGGTAAATGGAGTGTTGCATTTCATCCTGGTAGCCATCTGAAGATTTCAATGGCTGGTAAATAGAATCAAGTTCCATTGTCTACACTCCATTCTTTAAGTGAACACACACTCAGTCCAAGGCACATTATCTGCTGAATATAGGTCTGCAAACATATTCGTTCTCACTTTTTTTTTTTTGGTAGTCTCTCTTCCTCTACTTGTTCTTTCTCACAACCAAGCCAGAATAGATAAACAGGATGATTTCTACTATGTGCAGGGAAAGTCCATCTCAACTTTCTACTCAGCATGTGACTTAGAGAATATTTCATGGAACTTACCCAGAACTTGTAGAAGAGGTGGTACTGGGTCTGGTTCATAGGAGATGTTTAAGCTAAATTGTACAGCTAGTGAAATAGGTGTGTTATGTCTGAAAAGCCAGAATTTTTCAAACCCAGATATGTGAGTATTTTTATTTATTGCCTCTGATAACATTGTATCATTCACCCGTCAAATGCAAAGACAGTGAATTTTGTCCTCAGATAATTGCATATCTGAACTCTAAGTGTGTGTAGTATTCTTAATAGTGAATCCAACACTGATGTGTACTTGCCAAAGATTCTGGGGACGTTTCACTGGAAAATATAAACCTTAATGTTGCAGTTTACATCATTTAATCAGTTGGCAGGCAGAAATTAGATTTGAAAGCGAGGATTTCAGGAATTCTAACTATACCAACATTAAAGAAAGAAAACACAGGCCCAAAATAGCTTCACTTGTGCTAAAGCCCATGATATCAAACTTAGCTTTAATATGTAATCTAATTGCAGCTTTATTCTTCACTAGGAAGGTAATCTTAATCAACCAGTCTGGAATGTTCTGGTCAGCACCAGTGAGGTCCTCTGCCATGTACACACTCGCCATCTCCCCAGAGGAAGTAGAGGTAATCTGCATCATAAAACCCTTGCCATTTCTTCTCCCCACCCCCTCAAAATAGATGTCCTGGCCTAAAAATAATCCTTTCTTTTCTTTTGCTAATAACTCCCTGACCTCACCCTTCTTCCTATAAAAAACCTTTGATTTTGTACAATCCCCCCAGATCACCCTTCTACTTGCTAGATGGGATGCTGTGCTGCCCCATTCATGAATCACCTAGTAAAGCCAATTAGACTTCCAGTTTACTCACTGAATTTCCTTAACACCAGAGACTGCAAGGGTCTTTCAAGTGGAAAAACCTAGCAGGATAAGAAAGTATCACCTTACCCCATCTTACTAGTTTGCCTCTTTGAAAAACTAAGGAAAGCCCATTTTTGGCCATGCTCTACTTTTACAAGCTCATTGTGCATTCCCATCATTCAGGAGAGGCGGCTGGTGCAGAAATATCATGGGCCCTCACTTGAGTGTGTATGTGTGGGAGTTCCACTTGGTGTATCCAGCTCAGGTTCCAGGAAGGAAAGATGCCATTACTCAATGAATTCTATTAACATGTAAGCTTAGAATTTAGGTTCAGAGGGAAAAGTAAATCATAAACCAGTATAAGCTAGATGTCATGGCAGCCCTCACTGCACAGCCTGCACTGCCACTTTTGTTCTCTCTCTCATTTTTTTTTTTTTTTGGTGACTCCTTGGTATAAGGATTGGGGAGCAGTCAGAAAGAGATGTCCTTAATAGAGGCACTCTTTGTGTATATTTGAAGCACCTCACTTTCCCCTCTTATTTTCTCCACTTCCCTTACCCCATCCTCAGCTCTAAGTCTAACCCAGACAATCAGGGAATAAAACCATGAGCAGTCCTTTAGAGAATCCTTAATGCCATCTGCAGATTATCTTCAGAACTAAGGATAATTTAGACAACTTAGCTAGGTCTCCTGACTCACATCTTTCATGGTAGCTCTTGAGCAGATAACGCTTATGGCGGAGGCACATAAACTGAGGTCCCTGGGGCTGTCTGGGCACAAAGGAAGTCAAACGATTGCTCATAGTCATCATCCATCAGGGCCCAGGAACCATTCTCCTCTCTTTGTCCAGAACAGTTAGTATCTGTGCCAGGATATTTCTTCATTGCCTCACCATCCCCAGTGAACTGCAGATCCACACACCCCTCCCCAGAAGGAAGTGTGTTTATTCAAACTGAATAACAAGAAGAGGAGCTTTGGAAGCCAAAGAAAGTGAGGGGGCTCTCACAAAGGGGTCTCATGGAACAAGTGGAAGGAGGACTCAAAGAATAGAGAAGTTGCCAGAACGTAGCAGTCAACCGCAACTTAGCTATTAATTGTAAAGTATTCATGAGCACATTGATCTTTTTTTTAATGTCTGGCTGCTGAAGTCTCCAGCTTCTTGGCCTGCCCCTCACTCCACTGTCACCCCATCCCCACCCCTATCCCATCCACCACCTGGACTCTGCAGCAGTGTGGGATCTCCCAGAATACAGGGGTCAGAGAAATCACCCCATCAGCCATGCCCTCGGGACACTTTAGGTCACTGCCCTTTCAGATGAGCACATCTAACAGAGGGGGAGGGGTTGGCGAAAGAGCTAGAGAAGACTGGAGAAAGATTAAGGGCACGGGAGTGGGAGGGGCTGCCATATGGCAGAAAAGAGGCATGATTAAAAAGATTAGCGGCCCTTCAGTCATAAAGGCTGGGGTGGGGAGATGCACTGGAAAGCTAGAAAATCACAAAAAGCCTTGTGGAGTGAACAATGAATTCCGAAAGAGAAAAAAGGAAAAATCCCCTTCAAGTTTATGAGGGCAGTTTAAGCCAAATCAAGGGAAGCCTGATTTTACACAGTGGGGAGGAAATTTAGAGAATCCATTACCATAAGAAATGGCACAAGCCTGCAAGATAAGTCACATCCCCCAAAAGGCAAAGAAAGAGTCAATCTCTTAACAAACCCACAATGGATTGTTAAAGAAAAGGGAGTGACATCCAAGAAGCCAATCTCAGGCCTCCCTCCACCCAACCGTGGGAGCCCTTGTAAAAGATAAGACCCCTGGGCTGAAGAAGGGGGCTGGCCTAGCCTTTTCCATTTAAACTAGGAAAAACATTGCCTAGTTTCTTAGGCAATGTTGTGGATATTTGTTTGCATTCCCAGCACCTTTGGTTTCTAGATCTTCCACCTGGAGAAGAATCAACCTACTGAAAACTAGACCTTCTACATGTCTTCTAAAGATTTTCCAAGTAAAATTTCTACCGTCTACCTTGTTAGAAATAACTTTGAACTTGGAGACATAAACATCAATGATATAAACAGCCTAGGTCATAAAAGTAATTAGTCTGGGCCCAGATGAAATCAGGCTCAAAGACCTCAGCATCTGAATATAAAGTGGAAATCTTCAACGCACTTCACTTTTGCTAAAGTGAAGGGAAGGATTGGGGCAATTATCTTGCTCTTTGGAAAACTCCACAAGCAAATTTGAGCAAGGCTGACTCAGAAGATGAGCTGCTCTCCTCAGGAAATTGTCACTTCTCTGGGTCACAGGGTGGTAAGTAGCAAATAGAGAAAAGGAGAGAGTCTCACTGTGGCTCTCTCTCTCTCTCTCTGTCTGTCTCTCTCTCTCTCTACACACACACACACACACACACACACACACACACACACACACACACACACACATACACATACACACACATAACACATGATGCCTAGCACATGGAAATAACATGAGCAGATATTCAGTGAGGGACTGATTCCTTAGAGAATTCTACCTTGTCAAGGATAATCCTAGAAATATGTCAGCCAGTCAACCAGATGGCACTCAAACTTCAGAATAGCCTCACACAAATACAAAATGTTTACGATGACCTTTTAGGATTGACTGCACTATAACAACTTTTAGCTGTTACAGAATAATTTGAAAATTTTCCTGGGGGGAGGGGAGCTTTTAGAGTGGCTAAGACATTTTTTTAATCACTTGAAGTAACTGCCAAAGGAGGCATTAAAAATGGATGGATAGTTTGGGGTCATTTTAAAGAACTGGCAGGGAGCCTGTTGAAAGGACAACTTTACTTTGCTTTTAAGATTTATTGCCAAAGGCAATGCCATTACCTTTGCTGGGGGCAAAACCAGTTAGTTTTGGTGACTGAGGCAAGCAAGCTATTAGGAACAATGCCTGAACCTTGTTGCTAATATTGGGAGGAAGAAATTTTCCTCTACCCTTTCTAGGTCCTTCTGGCTGGTGTAAGAATTAAATTGACATGAGACAGATGTCAACAGGAAAATCAAACAAGTTTAATGACACGTATACGTGGAAGAGACCCAGAAAATCTGAGTAACTCGCCAAAATGGCAGAAGCCCTCACCTTAAATACCCTCCACTGCTAAAGCGGAAGTTGAGAGTGGGAGAATCAGTTATGGGAAGTTACCAGGAAAGCACAATAAACAAGGGTGACTGCAGTGCAGATTCGTTAGTGCCTTTTCCATTGATAAGAGTTTCCAGAGATCTGGACATCCTCCTCCAGGAGAGGGGAGGGAGAGCGAGGGAGTCATCCTTATAAGTGGAGATTTCCCTTATAAATGTAAATATTTCTTTCTAAAGGGCAACTCTTAATTGGTTTTCAGAGCGTTTCCTTTGTCTCCTGTTTCTCAGAAAATAAGCAGCTTCAAACAATATGCCAAAAAGACATATTTTAGG
Organism: Camelus ferus; assembly: GCF_009834535.1. Taxonomy (NCBI): domain Eukaryota; kingdom Metazoa; phylum Chordata; class Mammalia; order Artiodactyla; family Camelidae; genus Camelus; species Camelus ferus. Next base: position 66,941,008 of record NC_045732.1, on the reverse strand, counting down.
GTGACAAAATTCTGCTACCCTACACTGAGAAAATATAATTTTTACTAAGAATCCCAGGAAGCCAAGAAGTTTCTGAGTAATGTATACATCACAGAAGAAAAAATCAACTTTTTGCAGACAAAATGTTGCCTCTCCAGTGATGTAATAAGATCAATAGGCCATGAGGCACTTGTTCTCTTTAAGCTGCTTTAAATTGTCCATTTAAAGATCCAATAATGTATTTATCAGAAACACTCTGTCTGTAGCCCTCAAGGAATGAGTAGGAGGAGGGAATCAAAGCTATTAAGGAGTTGCCCCCTAGGTACGTTCTCTTTCCAAAAGAGAGTCCTTGCTCTTTATGAATGCCCCGGGGACTTCTTGAAGCCCGCATTCTTCCCAGCACCTTGCATTACCAGGATGTACCAGAAAGTGCATTTATGTTTAACTTCATGTCTTCATGTCTTGTTGCTGGCATCATCCTTATCCTCGTCAGTAACATGACCCTTAATTTTTAAAAATGTTACGCATATTTGTTGTACAAAAATAGGTACACATATACACAAAAAGGTACACACACAAAAGCACAAAGAAGAAAATTCTACGTAAACTGTACATTCACCCCTCTACAGTTACCACTATGTACCATGGAGCGGTTTTAATTTTTCCAAAATTACCAACTATGCCCTTCACACTATGCTCCCCCATGAGATGGCAAGCACCCTAATGCCATCTCAGTCTGATCCATAACCTTGTAGTAACTTCTGGTCTTTAAAACAAGCCCATTCTGGTTCTTGAGGTTTAGTCCTATTTGTTTTGCACCTTAATCTCCCATTTAATTCCCAGCTCTCCTCCTTCTCACTCCCCATCCGTGCTCCTTGTCCTGCCCCCTTTCTGCTGCTTATCCTTCTGGTGTTGGGGTCAGAAGAAGAAAGAGAAAACAGTTGACCTCTGCAGAGGCTACCATTTCATGCCTCCCCCCTCAGCAAGACTGCAGTTTGGGTCGCCGCTGAGGAGCTGGGTGCTGAGCAGCTTCTTCCAGGCACTGATGTCCCTTGCGTCTTCCAGCTTGTGATCCTTCTCTGCATTCCTCTGATGCATCTGCCTCTTGACTCCATGCTGTGCATGTGTGTAAGTGTGTGTGTGTGTGTGTGTGTGTGTGTGTGTGTGTGTGTGTTGTAAGAGAACTGGAAAACCTGTAGTTCCCAATCTCTTCCAAGGCCCTGGCTCCCATCCCTCTTGGGAAGGAGAAATTCAATAAGTTATTTGTTCCCTCTTCACCTCGCAGTCCCCTCACTCTTTAGATTCTAAAGTTCTTGACTCCTTTCCAGTGGCACTAGGCCTGGCCTACAAAGCAGGCCTGGTGGCTAAGCAAATGTCTAAGCACTGTGGTTCTCTGACACCTCCCTCCAGCTCTGTGCTGGAGTCAACTCCTCCTACCTCACAAAAATGGATGGTTAAATTTTCAGAAAACATGTTAGCCAGCTGACATCATAGTGATACCCTGAAATTGGCCATGGCGGAAGTGTTTACACTCAGGAGATGCCTCCAGTGGACTGTTAAAGATTTACCAGCACACCACTGCCTCCTTTCTGCCAAGGAGAGGGGACTTGGGGATAGTCTCTCACCATCACTGCAGTTGCCCAAAGGCAGCCACTACTTTCTTTTCAATGCAACCCTAGGGGGGTGGCTAACATGGAGGGAATGATTAGACCAGTTCAAGTGAAATGGGACCTTTATTAAGTAGCCCTGTGGGAGGTGGCTGGCCTCAACAACTGGGGCTATTAGATTGTTTTCAATGGCTGCATGCCATTTCATTGTACCATTACACCATGATTTTTGTAATCAATCTCATTTTAGGCATTTAGAAAATTATCTCCAATTTTTTCACTATGTTAAACAATGATGTAAAGAACATTCTTGTACATAAATCTTTATGTTTGATGAAGTAAGACCTCAATAAGTCTTGGCTATTATTACGATGAAGATGATGATGGTGATAATGATGGTGATTTTTAAGTAGGGTTACCAGTCTCAGTTCAGAGGAAGGGTGATACTAAACAGCCCCTCCCCTTTCCTCTTTCCCATCAACACCATTAATGCTAGCAGTCAGCCTTCTCCCCCACCCCCTACCCTGCCCCCAGGCAGGAAATTGAAAGGAACTTGATTGACCTAAGAGAAAAGACCCACAGATGCTGACATACAAATGAAATGGCCACCTAAGGATGTAAAACCCACCAGTCAATTGCCCCAATGCACACACACAGATTTCAGTTGCCTCACTCCTAAATACAGATGAATAGCTAAGGATAATCAAACACTGGAGAAAAATCTTTAATAGAAAAAAAAAAGAAGCTAAAACAAACATTGAAACAATGCAGGGAGCAGAAGAAGCCATAAAACAAACCTTATAATTAATAGTCTCAGAGAAGGGCATGGATGGTTTGGTTACATAAAACATTCACTGATGCTAGAAACAGAAAGGAACATTCTGAGAACAAGAATGAGCTCTTGAAGATTCAAACTATTAGAGTGCAATTGTTTTTAATTCAGTAGACAGAACATATACTGAAAAAAAAAAAACTTTAGAACACAGAACAAAATGGCTAAAGAGGTAGGAAATAAAGACAAGATAGAAAATGAAAGAACCAACTCTCCATTAGGAGCTCCCAGAGAAAGAACAGAAAAAAAAAAAACAGAGAGGAAATAATCAAACAGAATAAAAGAAGCATTTTCCCCAAAAGTTACCGAATTTAAGGGCCAACTAAGTATCCAGTACAATGACTTTAAGACACATGCCAAAGCACACTGTCAAAATTTCAGAATACGAGGGATAACCTCTCAAAAAATTTATCTTCCGTGAATCCTTTTCAGGAAGCTGCTGGAATATGTACTCCACCAAGACAAGGGAGTGGTCAGAGGATGACATGGGATTCAGGAAACAAAGGGTCCAACACAAGAGACTGATGAAGAAAATTCCAAGGATGAAGGTGAAAGGAAGACAGCCATGATGAAGGCTAGAGACAAGTCGACAGAAGTTTCTAAAAGGATGTCTCCAGAAAAAAAAGATATGGAGCCATCCAATTCTCTGATGTGTTGATCTTATTGAGAAGACTTTTAGATCCTTTGGGAACTCTGGGGTTGGATTTGTAGTGATAACCACATAAAAACTAAGCTTGTGAAAATTATCAACTCCAGGAAAAACAGGACAGCTGTGTATATGTAAAAAGGGGTAAGGGTTGCAAGAGAACTAAACCCTTATATTCCATACAAGAAGTGAATAGCTAACGCTTCAAGTTGAAAATTCAAGAAATAGTAGTGTAAACAGTAATTCAAGAATGTAGAGTTAAATACCGAAACAAATCCAAAAACCAATCAAGAGAAATGAGAGTGGTTACCTCTTAGAAGAAGGACACAGGAATTCGGAAGAGTGGAGGTTGCTATTTTTTCAGTGTTAGGACTGCTGGTACTATCTGTTCAATGATGTGCATGCATTGCTTTGATAATAATAGTAACTGCTGAGAAGGGGTTTTGTGAAGTTTAAAAAATAAAATACAGGGACAGCTCTTCACGTACTACTTGGAGTGTTATTGTGTTATGTGTTATTGAAAGTTCTTGTTACATAATAGGCACTAAATTTTTTTTAAGTGCAAAGTTGTTATAGCACTAGCTACAGAGAGCCGTAATCAAGAAGGTCAATCAGGTGTATAGTGTGTTCCAAGTCATGTGGTTCTTGGTCTTTCAGGCACTTCAGAATTTTAAGGCTACTTCCTATCTCCTATTCACACACAAGATGGAGAGCTTTACTTCCGTTATTCTCTTTCCTTGCAAGCCCATTTCCTCCATTGTTGGGAGCCAAGAAAGATATCTGTTATTGTCCCTCTGACATTTGGCCCCAGAAGTGAAGTGCACTGCAGCAAAATAAACGATGTGGCTTTGTTTTGTAGAGCACATGAGGCCTTCATTCTTTAAAGTAAATGTCTCAGACTGGCTGGAGTTTTCCCCCAGCATTGCAAAGGTGCTGGTGCTTTTATCCCTGAGGCTGAAGACACTGCCTCTCCCTGATACCAGAGCCATCAAATCTCTGGACTCTCAGGCTAAAAGAATGGAAGCTGAATGAACAGCTTAAGAGTATCCTACGATCTTCACATCTGCAAGTGTAGCTGGGGAAGTTTTTTCCCCCTGACACTCCCTCAACTTGAAAGTTTTTAACCCTGTTTTATTTGCTGTTTATTGGGGTTTTTTTGGGGTTTTTTTGTTGTTGTTGTTTTGCTTCCTCCCATTTAATTGCACACTAGAACCGTGGTTTGAGACAGTCTGATTTTGATTAAAGGTCTAGTCACACTGTAGTCAGGATAATCTTATACCACAACCTAGTAGAAAGCTTGTAGAATAGAGAGAGCATATAGGTGGTGTGGTATCTGATAAAAACCCTGACTCTGGAGTCAAATGGACCTGGGTTTGTCTCAAGTCTATCATTTCACTGTCACCTTAAGCAAGTTACTTAACCACTTTATGCCTCAGTTTTCTTAACTGGTAAATGGGGATAATAATAATATCCATTCTCGAAGATTCTCATAAGGACTAAATAAGACACATATAAATCGCTTCACACGGTGCCTGGTGTATAGTAATCCCTAGGAAAATGCTTAATAATTGTCTTTATTCACCATGCCTCCTTGGGACGTGAAGCAGTTCCTTTCTATTTGAAACACGGGAATCTAAAGGTACTTGATCAAGCCTAGAGTTTCCATTTTATCATCCAAACAGGAAGAACACAAAATCTGAAGGAAGCCCCCAAATGATCAAAAATACTTTTCATTTCTCCAGCGTGGTAAAAGGAAAACTGCTTTCATAAATCTCTGGTTTGTCACTGTGCCTCTGGCGCCCACTAGTGGCAAAACGTACATTTCCTCAAATTTCTTTTGGCGCGTACTGAAAATGACAACGCAATACGTGAACTGTAAATTTGAAGTGGGAGATAATTCTTTAAACTGCTGTTGGGGCTTTTGTTTTTAAACCATGACTCAAATCAAGGGGCCACATATTTTAGCTGCGTTTGTCACGTAAAACTCTTGTCTGTGAACACACTTTAGAATGGGATTCTCTCTGTAGACAGAGATGAAAATACTGGATGACTTAATAAAGAACTAACAAGATGCCAGTAGTTACAACCTCAGAGGACGCCAGGCAGCATACATAGGATCCACACAATGGCTGTGAAACTCATATTGCAGATTGGCCCCCGCAGCTCATGGATGACTCTGAGGCAGAAAATAACATTTTCTAGCCTGCACGTAAGGACTTCTGGGAAAAGCCCTTCGAAGTTGTAGTAATGGTTCAGCAAATTATTTTTATGTTTTAAGACTAAATCACTTAGATTGGCTCTTTCTAACTGAATGGTTGAGAAAGGGTTCAAAGAGGTCAAGACATTTTCAATTAAAAGACAATCACAAAACCTTCGAATTTGAATCACCAAGCAACATCCAGTCTGAAGGAAAAGGAAAGGACATTTCTGATTCCAGTGGCTTAAGTAATTTCCTGTGTAAAAGTTCTATTAAATTTTTAATCAAAAAGAATGACCCCCATGTTGCTTCATGAATTTCTCTTTCTTCCTTCTAATATTTTCCTACTATGTGTCTTTTACTCTATCTGTTGGCCACTCCTTTTCCAACACCTCCATCAAACCAATTCAGCTTTACTTCACAAAAGTTAGGTTTAGGAGTCAGATTCCAAATTTCCTGAGATACCACCCCTACACACCATTTAATTGACATCATCACTAAAGAGTATATTCCAGAAAATGTGACTAACCAAAGCTGCCATGGTTTCAGAGCTTCTAGGAAAGGAGCTGCCTCTCTTGGCTTGGGGTGAAATATGCTCCCAGAACGTGCCAGATTTTGCTTTCTCTTTGTCTGTTGGACAATGCAAACTATACCATACTTGCTACAGCTACCACATTGCCTAAGACTTCAATCATCGTGATCTTGCCTACATTTCTGCATATTTGTCAAGTGAATATCATGTACCCAGTAGATAGTGTCCTGTACTCATCACATGCTGAGCACAGGATGCACTGGGCAGTTTTTAGCCCTGGGGATCATCTGAGAAAACCTTCAGCTAATGATCTGAGTAACTTCAGTTATGGCAATTTTTAGAACTGGTTTTGTCATTTAAAATATGAGCCTGCCAAAGCCCTACCAAAATATCCTGCCCTGGATCATAATGATGACAAACACAACTTAGAAAGGGAAAAACAACAAAGAAACCGATCCTAGGTCTCCCAAAATATAGCGGAAAAAAATCTAGAGGATACAAAGGTATAAAATTTGCCTCTTGTAAAAATCTAAACTTGCTCCTAAAAGATATCATCTTGAGCAGAAGCTCTGTCTTCTCTGTGTCTTCTGGATCTTTGACATCTTCACCCACAGCCAGAAAAGTGCTCCAAACCAACTCATGTGAGCATGGACAGATAATCTTGACTGGCCCTCTCTTAGTTTAAAGAAAAGTAGCAGCTTCTGAAATGCCTGTGGGATTCTGGGACCAGGTTCAGCCCATCTCGGGCTGAGGGGACCCACTTCTAGGGAAATGCGGAGGTCAGCCCACTTTCCTAGAACTTCTCCAGCACTTCAATTGCTGTTTATAACAAAAGCAAAATCCTGAAGGGCTTTCTGAGCCCTCAAAGAAAGAATCAGCCACACTTAGAATTTTCATGTATATTTTCTTGCCTTTCTATTCTTTTTAAATTGGTAATTGTCATACAGGACACAAGCAGTTCCAAGCTTACAAATAAAGCCGGTTCCAAAAATGTCTTAGTAAATAGTAATTTCGAATTCAGATCCTGTTTTCCCAGGAATCAATGACATGATGACTATGTTCCAAGTCCAGCCCACAAGAGCTAATTTAACCTTTCATGTTGGTGAAAGGTTGAACCTTCGCCAAAGAAAATTGCAGAAAGTGGTTGTAGCAAAACCAATAATTAAATGAAGCAGAAAGAAAATTGAATAATTATTTTTCGGTTTTATTCCCCCCTCAAGTGGCAATGCTTGAAGAACAGCAAGTCTAATTGCAGGAGATTTTTGTGGCAAATTAAATGGGGAAGCTCCTAGGCTTCTTGAGGGACGACGGCACTTACCTACCCTGGTGCCTTTTTATGTTTTACTGTTAACCTTCCTCCAGGATTTCAGAGTTCAGTTCATGGTACCTGAGAGTTCAGCGAATTCCTTATTAGAACAGCTAAATTAGATGACATAAGTGAAAGTCTCTTGCACAGCAACAAAACCAGAGCCTGGGCAGGTGGAAAGCAATTAATGAACACTGGGCGACTCTGAGCCCTGGAGCAGATATGAAGTCAGGATTTGGGTAGCATTTCCTAAGAGGTGGTTAACAAACCCAACGGTTTAACATCATTGGAGGCAGTAATGGCATCTTTTTTCCATTTCTATAAACAAAGTCAATATTTAAAAGTATTTGAAATTGTTCATTTTAGAAGAGAACCATTTGATAACCTCTAGGGCATAGGCAGTGAGCCCCTGGGACTGTCAGTGGATTTTGGACAATGATGGATTGAACTCATCATTCAGCTTGTTTATCACTTAGCTACACACGTACAAATGGTAGGCTAGCCTGTTGGTTGGATCGTTATATGGTTTTAAGTCATTTTCGTTTATAGTTCTGTGTTGTTCCATTGATGCCTACAGTGGATTGTTGGCTAATAGACAAGAAGCTTAAGAAAGACTGCTGTTGAAATGTAAGAATGGTAAGAATGATAGCAAGGTTGAAAATGTGTCCTTTGTGGGCTGAATTGTATTTCCCCCAAATTCATATATTGAAGTCCTAACCCCTAGTACTTCATAATCGAACTGTCTTTGGAGATAAGGTCTTTTCAAGAGGTAATTAAATTTGAAACAAGGCCATCAGGGTGGGCTCTAACCCAGTATGACCGGTGTCCTTATATAAAGGATATTAGGACACAGAGGGAAGATCATCTGAAGATACCAGGAGAAAATGGCCACCTACAGGCCAAAGAGACAAGACTCAGAAGAAATCAACACTGCCAACACCTTGATCTTGGACTTCTAGGCTCCAGAACTGTGACACAACAGATTTCTATTTCTTAAGCCACCCAGTCTGTACCACTTTGTTATGGCCACCCTAGCTGACTCATACATTGTCTGAAGCTGCTCTCTACCAGATTCTTAAGTGACAACAGCTGATCAAAAAAAAATCAATAGCAAAACTGAAAGTATAATGACAATTATATACAATTTGGCTTGATGCTTATGAAGGAAAAAAAGAGTAAACATATTTGCTATGTTATTTGTATAGAAGGTGTGGAGAAATAGCAGCATTATTTTCCAATGCCATCACTTAGAAACAAAATACTAGAATTACATAAATAGGTGAATTTCTTTTTCTCATACAAAATGCAAGAATTTCAAACATGATGACATGAAAGCCGCTTCTGTCGACTTTTTGACGCATCACACATAAATTGTTTTTGACATTTTAATATACATTCAGTCTCCAAACAAAACATACTGTAATGTCACATTTAAATGGATTTGTCAACAAATCATGTTTTGTTTTGCATATTTTAAACAGCATGCATCACTCAAATAAGAGAAATCATTTTCCCTATATTTTGAATAATATTAAATATTGCATGAAAATGTGCTTTAAACTACGATCTTTGTGGTAGGAAGCTTCTGAGATCGTCCCCAATGACCCCTGCCTCCTGGTATTCAGGCCCTTGTGTAACCCCCTCCCTTATGAGCGTGGGGCGCACCTGGCGACTGGCTTCTAATAGAGTATGGCAGAAGAGATGGGATTTCACTTCTAAGAGGCTGCTTTTGCCTTGTTTCCTCTCGATGCATTTCTCTCTCTCTCTCTCTCTCTTCTCTCTCTCCCCTCCCCCCATTCCCTGCTCACTCTGAAAGAAGCCAGCTGCATGTTGTGAGCTGTGAGTTGCCTTATGAAGAGGTCCACATGGTCAGGCACTGATGTTTCTGGCCAACAGTCAGAAAGGAACTGAATCCTTCTAACAGTCACATGAGCGACTTTGAAAGCAGACCCTCCCCTTCTTGAGCCTTTGAAAGAGACCACAGGCCATAGCCAAGGCCTTGACTGCAGCCTTGTAAGAGACCCTGAGCCAGAGGTAACCCACCAAGCCTGGCCCACATTCTGAACCCACAGACACTGTAAGACAATAAATGTTGTTTTAGCTGTTAATTTTGGGGTAATTTGTTTTGAAGCAATAGATAACTAATACCACCTTCGATGATATAATGATCAAAAATAAAAATATTGTTTTGCCCAGAATTACTCTTTATTACACATCATCACAAGAATGAGAAAAAATTCAACAGTCTCTAAAAGGGATTTAGGCGCTTATATATTGATATGAAGGGGGTATAGAAACTTGTAATTGATAAGGCAGTGCTTTCCTTCTCTGGAGAATCTTTGGGTTGGACTAGCCAGGAAGGGTTACAAAGGGAGTGATCATTTCCCCTAAGCCACAGTTACCTGGGAGTACTGATTACAAATGTAGATTTCTAAGACCTACAGATCAGCTACAGATCAGAAGATCAAGATCACCAGATCAGAAGATCTAGTGGGCTGGTTCTCAAATCTGCATTTTTCTCAGGCCCCACCCCACCCAGAGAATTCAGTGTTCACTGAAATGTGAGAATTATTGTTGCTCAGACAGGCCTGGCTTCTTAAGCCTGGCAGTGCATCAGACCCATCTTGGGACTTTATTCAACCCTGTGTTCTACTCCATTCTCTGAGGATGGCTCAAGGAATCTGTGTTGTTAAGGCTGCCTAGTCAGTTGTGAAGCAGTTTCCTAAGGACCAGCCTGGGTAAGCTAGTAAATGTCACTTCCTTTGTGCCATCCACCTGTCCTGTCCTAATACACGCCCTTGGGAAGCAGTGCTTATACCAGGTATCCCAGCTCTTATCAGTCCTAGAGGAACCCACCCACACCTCAGTCACATGCACTAGGAAACAGAACAAGAGCCTGGCTTTGGGAGAAAGGCCCTTGGGCTACAAGTGACAAAATTCAATGACGGCAGGGTAGGAGAAAAACACATAAATGAATATTGTACATATCCCACCAGACTTCTGGAGGCACCCACGTCTCAGGTCTCATGGAGCATGGGAGAAAACAAGGACCCTGTTATAAACAGTATCTGGAAATCAATGCTTTCAAGGGTGGCCTCATGAGGCCCTGGTACCAAGCAATTTGAGATATTCTCTACTATATCCCAGTGAGCACACTGATGAGATTGTGACGGCAACAACAAGAAGCACCATTTCTGAACTCTTGCTACAGTCAAGGCCTATGTTAAAGGCTTAATGGGCATCATTTCACTCAGTACTCATGAGCACCCTGTGAGCTAAGTACATCTATAGTCTCCATATTATACATTAGAAAACTAAGGTTTGGAGAGGTTGAGTAGCTTGCCCCCAGGTCACAAAGCTGGGAAGTGGCAGAACTTGGACTCAACCTCAAGTCTTTCTGATTCCAGAGGCTGAGATCTTAAGCACTAGATTATTTGTATCTACAAAATGGTACCACTTGTTCCCTTTGGCTAAGGCTGTCACCAGTGAGGCTAACAACACCTACAACTTGGGGCGGGGGTCGGGGGGCAGTTTCATACATTCTCGCTTTAGGGTTTCCCTAACATAGGTTAGTTGACCTCAGCGGGCTCTCAGCCCTCCTATAAGCTTGGAAGTTCCTTTAGATAGGAACGGCTCATTCTCATAAATCTTGCCTCTTGGACTGTTAATGGGGAAAGGATGAAAGGTCCCAGAGTAGCCTCTAAACTCTCCCTGGGAATCTTAGAGTTTCCTGTCGCTGGACATGCTCCCTGGGATACTGCCATTCTTAAGACCCTAGGCCATTCAAGTATAGCAGCAATTGGCTCTGAGAAAACCAGGGACAAGTAGTCTTGGGTTCTCCACCTTGGTTAACTATTTGTTCCAGGATCAAACTGAGACTCATATTTAGCTCTGACAGCAACTTGGGGATCATTGCATAGGGGGCATAAAAAGCAAGGGGCAGGGGATAAGATGTTTACTGTGCAGTATCAGTGGGCAAGTTACTCATTCCTTCTCAGGTCAAGAACCTGACTCTGGTGCCCCTCTCCTGGGCAGGGAAAGGCATAACTCCGCTGGGCTTGCGGATCCTACTCCAGCTCTGGCCTGGTCCATGGGGCCTTCTCTACTGGTCAGGGTCAAAAAACTAGTACTGGGTGCCCTGGCTGCCCTGGCTGCAAGGACCCTGGCTTGCTAGCTAGCCTTCAAGGGTTCCTTGGAAAACTGCATCTGTCAGCCAGGAGATCCAAGAGCCTGAAGGAGAATATTTCAGGAGTTCTGAGACCCTTACACTTAAGGAGCTACAGTGTCCATAACAGCTCTGGAAGCAAGGAGGCACTGAAGATGTCTTTAACAGGGACTGGAGGAGAAGCCCCTCAGACTTATGGGACCCAACAGGTCAAATTTGCCCTGACCTGGGGGTTATCTTAGACTGTACCTACCCATAACCACCCTCTTCCTGGCTTCAGAAAAGAAAGCACAATTAGGTCCCATGGGTCTAAGGGCTTGGCTGACTATACATAAAAGTCCTTGCAAAGCAAGGGGTTCTTAAGACTTGGAGTTAACCAGGGTCCTACTTCCCTGAGGAATTTCTCAATGATTGGCTTTGGGACCTTGGGGACTTAATAAAGAAATCATTGGGAGGCCAAGGCCATCCCTGGAAAGAGCATTCTGAAAGTAAGATTAGGTCAAGGGTCATAGGTCTGGGTCAAGCATCAGAGGCTAAATCTAAGTTGAAGTTTCCTACATGCTGTTTGTAAGCTTTGGGGAACCTCAGAGAAGATACAGGTCACTTCCTGGTGGTTTTCTTAAGGCTAGCTTTTAGCACTCTGGGGTCTGGGAGCCAATCCTGGGTTCCCTCACATCACTCACTTTTGATACCCAGTTATTCACCACCTAAAGTGACTGGCAATGGCTAGCCATGACCCCCAAGTCGCTGTCAGAACTAATTGTGAGTCTCAGTTTGTTCCAGGACAGCATTTTTGAGGGAATAGCCTAGGAAGGACTGGCAATAGGGACTCGGGGGATGTCTGTGGCATTGGGGGGGTGAAAGCTACTGTTCTTAGTAGCAGGATTTCCGAATTTCTGGGTTGCCTGCAGATCACATATGGGGAGAAGACCCCAAGTAGTTGTACTGCTCCTAAAGGGAAGAAAAAAAGTGATGGGGAAGAGACCTTGAGGTAGATGATCCTGTGCTAAACCCCAAGTAACCCAGTCCCAGTGTTAGTTCCCAGTCCAGGACTTGTTTGAGAGCAAACACAGCAGATATTGAAGCCACCAAGAAAGTGTGCATGTGTGTGCATGTGTGCGTGTGTATGCTTAGGTAGGCACATTACTAGTAGCTCTGTCCCCAACTCAGCTGTTGGTGACTATGGCAAATCTCAGTTAAAGCAACATCTGTGAGTGGTTGTTAAGAACCATTTCCTACCATCGGAGATAAATACTATTTGCATTCAGAGTGTAACGGAAACTCTCTTGGCTAACTTATTGCTATAGATTTATGGAATTATGGGATTTGGTTTTGGGACCTGCTGGGTCTAATTAAAGTTTTAGGACTCCTAGGAGACCCGCAGTGGCTCGCACAGGCTGGATCTTTAAAAATGCCGTCGTGCATATGCTTCTGGCTTCGTAGCACTGAAGACTCAGCTGTTGGCACTGGATGCCCCAGCAGTCATCGTATAGCCTAGGTATCTGTCCTTTCTGTCCCAAATCCCCCGTGGTTAATTTATTGGATTTTACTAGAAGACACTCCCCCCTCTAAAGAACTCAAAAGCTGAAGTGACTGTCCTTTCTGTGGCTCGTGGCCCCTGTGGAACATGAGACCTGCCCACAGAGCACCTCCCTCCGCTGGCAGGGGCACAGCCGTGGGAAGGGGACACTGGTCCTGAGGGGAAGGGACGAGGTTTCTGGGAGAGGCTCGAAGAAGGATGCCTTCTCAACCCAAGCCGGTGTCCCCCACCACCTCGCCCCTTTTGTGCCGGGACTCACCAGGCTCTGTCTGCAGCCCTTGCCCTGAAGGAGTAAACGGGAGAAGAGACACGCATCCGGTCCCATGGGGTCAACTCATGCCACTTGGACCCTGGTGGCTCTCAGCCCACCTCTCACCCCACTCCCGGCTGGACATGTCCACTCGCACATCCCACTGGCATCCCAAACCCAAGGAGTCCAAGCTGAATCTGCCACCTGTCGCCACTCACGCCCCGGCAACTAACAGTCTTGTGCTTCCCGCCTCAGTTAATAGCATCACCACGGACCCGAGCTGGAAGCCCAGGGTCATTATCACCTTTTCTCTCTCCTTGACCCTCCATGACACCCATCCCTGTGGTTACTACCTGTGGACACGTCCCCAGAATGGTCCTCTGCTCTCTGCTCTCACTGCCTCAGTCCTGGTCCAGAGCACTGGCCACTTCTTCCAGGGACCCTTGAGATGGCCTCCCAATCAGTCTACTCACTCCAAGCCTCTCTAAGAATTGCCTTCCTGGTCTGTCACTCCTCTGCCTTCATACAACCTTCAGTGGCTCCCTATCGCTCACAGGACAAAGGGTGAAACTTTCAGCCTGGCCAACAAAGCCTTGAATAAGTTGCTCCCAACCACATTTCCCCCCACTTCTGCTGCCGCCAATCGCACACCCCACCAACGATCGCCCCTCCCCTCCAGAACAGGCACTTTCATAGATACTCTGTTCCATTTGCTGGAATGTCCTTCTCCTCCCCCCAATGCTCCCCTTCCCCCTGGCAAAGCCTCCACCCTCAAAAATCCAGCTGAAATGTCCTTCATCTGAGAAACCTGCCAAACTTCCCCAGATACCAGGTCATTCACCATCAGGGCCCCCACAACGCTCCTTGACTAGAGCACCCATTGAACCATGCATCTCATTTATGTACATCTCAGTCCCTCCTGCTAGATGGAGAGGTCCCCAGAGGCTACCTGGGACCATATTGTGTTCTCCTTTGCATTTGCAATGCCTAGAACAATGCCTAGTATACAGTAGGTGCTCGATAAATGATTGTTGTTTAATCTCTTCTTATTCTGCAATCTAGTCAAATATGCCAAATTAATCTCAAACACACAGCTGTAAGCCTTTGCATAGGTCATTCCCCTCATCTTGATTTCCCATTACTTTCCTTTATTTTTTGTACATTATTTTCTTCAGTTTTCATCTCAAGTCACCTCTTCCAGGAAGACTTTTCTGATGAGTTTCACTCAACTCTGCTCCTTTCTTTTGCTTGCCTTCCCTGAGCTACTTGTAGTTATAACTTCTACAGGGTGTATACTACAGTGTTGCTGTCTACCAGAGCCCTGGGGAAATGTTCCCTTCCAAACCCCACCCCCTCCCATGCAAATACTGAGTCTTGAGGAGAGGAATTCCATCTCTAACTCTATTTCACTAACATTGCTCTTTCTTGTTTGTAACATTTCCCCCAAATGGGGAGTAGCCTCTAACTCACTGACTCATGATTTAGGATCCTACAGAGTGAAGTAAATCTCCAGCCTCTACACTGCTCCTAAGCCCCAGAATTGTTTAGTCACTTTAAAGAAGAGTTACCCAACTGTGCCTTAGAGGAAAATCTGTTCTTCTCACTCTTTCTAATGACTTAACACATGTATTGCACAAGAAATTGGGTTAAGGGTGGTGACAACATACTAAGATAATAAGCCATGTTCTTGACAATCAAGTTGGTGAGACTTCCTCAGGAGTGATTGTAGTATAGTTTTGTTCATTTTTCATTTTTCCACCGAAGAGCAATCGAGCTGCCCTACATGTGCCACTCACAACAGAAGCCCTTTTCTGCAGTATAGTTAAGTAAATGGCAGTTCGGTGGGCACTCCTTCAGAGGGCAGTGTATAGTGAGGGGGTTAAAAGCATGGGATCGGGCATGAAATAGACATGGATTTACATCCTGGCTCTACAGCTTATGGACCATGTAACATTGGCCACGTCACTTATCTTCTCCCAGCCTCCATTTGCTCATCTGTAGCAAGGGGATAATAATAGTTCCTACTTCATAGCACTGTTGTGATGATTTCATGAGTCAATTCTTGGCAGAGTCAGTGCTTTATAAATGTTAGTATTATTTTCCTCCTCAATCTCTCCCAGTTATAAGAGCAATATCTTTCTCCTATTGTGCAAAGACAGAGAACTCTCGAAGAAATCAGGCCTGAGGGCTCACAGAGTAAAACTTGAGACACTGATTTTCCATAGGCAAAGAGAGGCAATAGTGATGGAGAGGACCAAGATGCCTAAGCTAAAGGATCCCACACCCTTACAAATACCAAATTGTAAGAGGCTGACTAGAATAGCTCGAGGACATATAGCAAGAAACAAACATATGACTGAGTCAGGTCACTGGCCCCATTTCACCTGCCCCTTCCTCCCCACCACCCCTCACCTAATTTTGGCAAGGCACAATCTCAAGCAAGCTTGGCCTGAGGCAGGATATGGTAACAGTAAACTTCAGCCAGAGTGAGTGCAGGGCCAAGAAACCAGCGCACCTCTCTCCGGCAAAGGCAATTCCCAGATGCACCCTTGGAAACAAGTAAGATTTGCTCACCATAGATTCTGCAAGTTTACATCGGAGAGGTGGATATTCCAAACTTGCAACATTTTGAATAAACCTGAGTGGGAGAGTGAGTCACAAGTTTACTTTATCATCACTAATCTCCTGGACAAATTTGGTTCTTTCGTTTCTCAAGTTGTATGCCTGAGTCAATCACAACCCCACCATTCCGTCCCTGTGGTGACTTTCAATTAACTTTGCGGTTTACCATTCTTCATTCCAATGGGATCACACTGCCAGAAGGGATGCTGTCATTCGATAAGTGGAAAACAGCTGTTTCTAGGTGCTGGCCTGGCCAGGATATAAAGTAGTGCTGTTGTCTGGTAAAAGGAAGGTGTGCCTTGATGACATGTAAAAAGTGTCAGTACTTGTGACTCATGGTATCCAAATAAAATATCATGCAAAAATCATATTTTACTCATGTAATAATGGTCTTTATATAGTATTGGTCATAAGACTAATTTGATGGCTGAAAATAAACACAGATAGAAAACATATAACTCCTATGTTAACTAACTTTATTCCTCAAGCATTTTCTTGTCTTTTTTTCAAGTAAAAAATTTTTTTCATGAAGTATAGTCAGTTTACTATATTGTGTCCATTTCTAGTGTACAGCATTTTTCAGTCCTATATATTCATGTTCATATTCTTTTTCATTATAGGTTACTACAAGATATTGAATATAATTCCCTGTGCTATACAGTATAGACTTGTTGTTTATCTATTTTATGTATAGTAGTTAGTATCTGCAAATCTCAAACTCCCAATTTATCCCTTCCCACCCCATTATCCCCCTGGTAACCATAAGTTTGTTCTCAATGTCTGTGAGTCTGTTTCTGTTTTGTAAATAAGTTCATTTGTGTCTTTTTTTTTTTAGATTCCACATAAAAGCAATATCATATGGCATTTTTCTTTCTCTTTCTGGCTTACTTCACTTAGAATGACAATCTCCAGGTCCATCTATGTTGCAGCAAGTGGCATTATTTTATTATTTTTTATGGCTCAGTAGTTTTCCACTATATATATCTATATATATCTATATATATAGATATAGATATAGATATAGATATATAGATATATATATCTCACCACATCTTCTTTATCCAGTCATCTGTCAATGGACATTTAGGTTGCTTCCACATTTTGGCTATTGTCAATAGTGCTGCTATGAACATTGGGGTGCATGTATCTCTTTGAATTAGAGCTCCCTCCAGATATATGCCCAGGAGTGAGATTGCTGGATCATATGGTAAGTCTCTTTTTAGTTTTCTGAGGAATCTCCATACTGTTTTCTGTAGTGGCTGCACCAAACTACTTTCCCATCAACAGTGTTCCCTTTTCTCCATACCCTCTCCAGTGTTAATTGTTTGTGGACTTTTTAATGATGGCCATTCTGACTGGTGTAAGGTGGTACTTCATTGTAGTTTCAATTTGCATTTCTCTGATAATTACCGATACTGAGCATTTTTTCATGTGCCTATTGGTCATCTGTATGTCTTCATTGGAGAATTGCTTGTCTAGGTCTTCTGCCCATTTTTGGATTGGGTTGTCTATTTTTTGTTATTAAGTTGTATGAGCTCCTTATATATTCTGGAAAATAAGCCCTTGTCAGTTGCATCATTTGCAAACATTTTTTTCCCATTTGGTAGGTTGTCTTTTTGTTTTGTTTATAGTTTCCTTTCCTGTCCCCATGTATTTTCTATATTCTACCTCCTCTTCCTTTGAAACAAACAAGTTCTTATCTTTTTAATTTAACACCGTATTATTGAAAATTTCAAGTATACCGAAGAGACTAGTATTATGAACTCCTATGTACTCATAACCAATTTTTAATAATCATTAACATTTCACCATTCTTGTTTCATCTAGCCAACCCTCTTTCTAAATTAAACAAAACATTTTTTGGAGGGAAAATGTATTTTAAAATAAACCTCAGACATTATGTCATTTCACTTATAAATAGATCAGTATATATCTCTAACCACTTATGTTTTTCAAAAAATAATCACATTTCCAACCTTAAGTAAAATAATTTCTGAGGATATACAGCATGATGACTATGATTAACAATACAGCTGGTCCTCTGTATCCTTGGATGTGGAAACCATGGATATGGAGGGCCAGCTGTAAGGACTTGAGCATCCATGGATTTTGGTATTCAGGGGCAGGGAGGAGGTCCTGGAACCAATCCTCCATAGATTCCAAGGGACGACTGTACTTTATTGCATATTTGGATGTTACTGAGAGAGTAGATCTTTAAAATTCTCATCACAAGAGAAAGAAACTATAACTATGCAAGGTGATGAGTATTAATTAGACTTACCGTGGTGATCATTTTGCAATATATACATATATCAAATAATTATGTTGTATACCTTAAACTTATACAGTATTATATGTCAATTATATCTCAATAATACTGGAGTAAAAAACATAATCACAATACCACACTTAATACAATTAACAGTAATTTTCTAATATCGATTAATACCTAGCCCAATTTTAATTTCCCCTGATTGATAAACTCTGCTCCAGAAGAGACTGAAATGAAAAATAGGAGGCCCTGAGATGTGGCCTTGCCCAAGGTCATACAGCCAGTTAATGAAAGAGCTGTGACTAGAACTCAGTTCTCTTGATCCACTGTTTAGCGCCACAGTTTTCTTCACTTTCTACTCTCCACTTACCACTGTTAATTGTCTTTCCTAACTTTCTCCCCTTTCCATCTGACAAGACAGTCATCAGTTTTTATTTTAGGGTGAAAAAAAGCAACAATAAGAAATAAGATCATGATGTTAGAAATCATGGTTGCTGTACATGTTCTCAACTGAAGATTCAACAGCAAATCAATGCCAGAGCTGATTATTATCTAGCTTAGATGACTTTGGCAACCACCTGTTGTTACATTAAAGCCAATGACATTCCAATGTCTCTGTTTGTACATGTTTCTAACTCTTCTGAGTACAATGCTTCAGCATTTGGATAATTGGAAACTTTGCTAATACTTGCTTAGGATTCCAGCATTTCTTGAATCAGTGGCACACCCTGGTGCATGCAAACAAGAGGAAATTGTAGGGAGTGGGCCAAATGCACTACAGAGGTGCAGAGAGGATTAGCAGCTAAAGCTCTAATAGCAGCTGCCTTTTAGGGATTGCTGGCGCATGGGCAAGTGGGCCTCAAAAAGTCAAGGAAATGGTCCAGGAAAAGCAGGGCTGAACACATCCTGCAGGAGTTCTGTGTAAAGCTATAGTTAGAGTACAGGAATCTGTGAGTTTATGAGTGGGCAGAGAATGGAGTGCCAGATATGACTGGCAGAGGAATTTGAATTTTTATACTAACTCTAAACAAGCATATCAACAAACTGCCAAGCCAATCCATGATCAAATAGTTAGAAATGTAAAATAAAGTCATATTAGACCTTGGGTTCCTCTATCTTTTCCTTGGACAAATATCTCCATGAAACGTTTGCAAGATTTTAGTTTTTTGCCTCATTGTGGTATTAACCTAAAAGAAATGCAACTGCTATGATGACCTCGAACAAAACCTGGACCAAAGTAGATCTACCATAACACCACCTCTGGAGCCAGGCCATGGGGTGGACTCCAGTCAGCCTGGGTGATGACAGGTGAGATTTGGGCAACACTTAGGTTCTTAGATTTTTGGTAGCGTCTGGAAATCACTGAATACAGGTAAAGAATGAGAAGGCAGGCTAACTCCCTAGCTGGTTGGAACATGAAAATTAGACAGTAACAACTCAAAGTTATGTTCAAATAACCTTGCTCTCACAATTCCAAAGCCAAGCTGTTTCTCAGACCAGTCATTTCACTATTGCCAGTGAAGTACTATTTAATTGAGTCCAGTCTGATTATGATGCATAATCAGGGAGAAATAGATGCTTGAACAGCTTAAGCCATTTACCACAAATGGTTGTTAGTCTAGTTCTTCTTGGAGTCCAGAACTCAAATTTCTTTTCTTTTTAATTGAAGTATAATCAGTTACTATGTGTCAATTTCTGGTGTGCAACATAATGTCCCAGTCATGCATATATATACATATATTTGTTTTCACATTTTTTTCATTAAAGATTATTACAAGATATTGAATATAGTTCCCTGTGCTATACAAAAGAAATTTGGTTTTTATCTATTTTTATATATAGTGGTTAACATTTGCAAATCTCAAACTCCCAAATTTATCCCTTTCCACTCCCTTTCCCCCAGTAACCTTAAGATTGTTTACTGTGTCTGTGAGACTGTTTGTTTTGTAGTTGAGTTCATTAGTATCTTCTTTTTTCATTTTTTTAGATTCCACATATAAGTGATATCATATGGTATTTTTCTTTCTCTTTTTGGCTTACTTCACTTAGTATGACAACCTCCAGGTCCATCTATGTTGCTGCAAATGGCATTATTTAATTCTTTTTTATGGCTGAGTAGTATTTCATAGTATAAATATACCACAACTTCTTTAACCAGTTATCTGTCGATGGACATTTAGGTTGCTTCCATGTCTTGGCTATGGTATATAGCGCTGTTATGAACATTGGGGTGCATATAGCTTTTCAAATTAGAGTTCCCCCCAGATATATGCCCAGGAGTGGGATTCCTGGATCATATTGCAAGTCTATTTTTAGTTTTTTGAGGCCTCTCCATACTGTTTTCCATAATGGCTACATCAAACTACATTCCCACCAGCAGTGTACGGAACTCAAATTTCTTTGACTGTAGGGTATAACTCAAGTGATAGAGCGCCTGCTTAGCATGCATGAGGTCCTGGGTTCAATCCCCAGTATCTCCTCCAAATATAAATAAATAAATAAACCCAATTACCTCCCCCTCGTAAAACAAAAGAAAAAAAAGCAAATTTCTTGATCCCTCATTCTTTCTACTGTATAATAAGTAACCATTTTGCCTTAGCTTTCTCACCTGTTAAGTGAGATAATGATAGTTATTTCTTCGTAGAATTTATGAGTTTTCAACCAGTTAAAACATGTAAGCATTCAGTAAATATAATTATTTATTCACGTATTTATCCATTCACTTAACAAGTATTTATTAACTACCTACCATGTCTGTACACAGGAAGGAGCTAGGCCCTATGGGATAATATAACAGTAAAGACAGGTCCCTGTCTTTCAAAAAAACTTACAATCTCATGGGAAAGGCAAGACATACTTCATGCATCTTTGGCACAATCTGCATTCTGTGAGAAAAACAAACAATATAGGCTATAAGTGATCAGACTACATAAATTCTAGCTAACTTTTCTTCCTCTCAAAGACACTTCAGGTTTCACCTCCTCTAGGATGATTTCCTTCCTTGACACCTCTCTCCATCCCACCCCTAAGCTCTGCTGCATTTCTCTCCTCTGTCCTCCTATGCAGAATCCTCTCATTCATACTCCATTCTACTGTAAATGGTCTTCATTAGACTGTGAGTGTTTTAAGAGCCAAAACTATGGCTTATTCATCTCTGTATCCCTAGGACATTGTACAATGTCTGGCACACAACCGGTAATTGGCTCTGTTGAATGAATAAGGATTTGTTGTAATGAAAAGTTTACTGAAAAGAGGGCCATAAAACATGGGTTCTGTTCCCAGCCCTGATAGTAACCCGAGCTGTCTGGGCTTTAGTTTCCTCATCTGTGATACCTGAGGGTTGAACCAAATGACCTTCAAGAGCATTTCTAACCCTACTATTCTACAGGTATTTCTTCATTTAGTGTCATGGGATATCTGGGGGCTGAGCTATTACTGTACACCTCTTTCCTATATTGAATGTGGAGTAAAAGTTGTAATGGAAGCTCTAAAGGCTCTCATGGACTTTTAGCTTTCTTTCCAAAGTTCCTTGGGGCAGGAGTGGTTTGGGGGGAGTAATCTTCCCAGATGATGCTAGCAGGGAGAGGAGATACTAGAACAATAAACATATAGGGTTGTTTGTGGTGTGTATTTCTTTTGAGCTAGGCAGAAAACATATGACTCTATTTGTAACAACAATAACAACAAAAACAGTGTGTATCCATCTCCATATGATCTTATTTTCCTTCCCCTTTCTACAAAGGCTTATCTCAGTGCCTTTCCTTTGTAGGTGGCTTTAGTTCAGTAGTTATCATGTTTGCCTTTTTATGAAAGAACTAAGTATAAGAAGGTTATCCTGACCCAGAGAAACCACAAGTTTGCCTTTGCTCTTCCCTCTACTCTTTGCAGCTTTCCTCCCTCTCCCATCCCTCATCCAACCTCTCTGGCTCAGCTTCTCACACACTTCAATACCCCAGAGTCCTCATTCCTGACCCTTTCACCCTTGGCCTCATGAACTACCTTTCATCCATTCATTTACCTATTCAGCAGCATTCATTAGGTACATACTTTCTATCAGGGCCCAGGGCCAAGGAATGGCTCTTAGAAAGTTTCACGGAGAAGACATTATAGCTGGGTTTTGAAGGAGAATAGGAGTTTGCTGGAGCTGGGTAGGGGCATTATTCTGGACAGAGGAACAACATGTACAAAGTCAATGGAGCATAAAACTCATAACATATGTAGGGTCCCTGTAAGTATTTCAGGATACCTAGGGCATAGGGAGAGGGTTGGAAGTGATATTGGAAAAGTGAACAGAGGACAAATAATGAAGGATCTTGTATGCCATGCTAAAGGATTGGATTTTATCCAAAAGGCTATAGGGAGCCATTGAAAGCTTTTAGATAGGGGATTAAAAATCAGATTTACATTTAGAAAAATCACCATGGAGTAGAATTAACTAAGAATTAATTGGTAAACAGCAAAGTTCTACAGTGTAGCACAGGGAACTATATTCAGTACCTTGTAATAGCCTATAATGAAAAAGAATATGAAAAGGGATATATATACACATATATATGTTTGTGTGTATATATACATCTATATATATGTATATATATAGCTTATATATATAGCTGAATCACTATGCTGTATACCAGAAATGAACACAGCATTGTAAACCGACTACACTTCAATTTAAAAAAAGGAATTAATTCTTTGGAGAGGAAGCCAACTGATAAGAGAAAGATTTGTCATAACAAAATCGCAATATTCCAGGTGAAAGAGAGAGGGGCCTGAGCCAAAGCAGTGGCAATAGTGATGAATAGAGATGGACGGCTGGGCACATGAGTAGAATATTTAGGGGGTAGGTGATAACACTTAGTAACTAATTAAATGAGGGAGATGAGGGAGTTTTCTGACTCTGCTGATCGGCTGGATGGCAGTGTTGTTTATTAGAACAGGGGACACAGGAGAAATTAGGATTGAGGGAAAAGTAATGAGACACACTTGGATGTATTGGATGCAAAAGGGTCTATTTCAAATTCTGTTAGATAAACAGCACCTGAAGGAAAGGTGAATGCCTTCCAAGTAGCTTAATGAGAAATTGCACAATTCTATATGGCCAATGAGATTGAAGATTAAGTTAATACTGATTACTTAATTTCTCAGTGAGAAGTCTACTTTATTTAGAAATCTTCATTAATTTAAAAAGCAATTTTAGAAAGCAAAGCTTTTATAAAACTGGAATGCATACAAAAGGAAAAAATACATTGTTGTGACCTTATTAAGTTTCTCCTATAGAGCTTTTTAACTGAGTTGCATGAAATAATTTGGCCAGCGCTTCACTCTTCATTATAAAGTGTTTTCCAAAGACTTAGAGCCAACTCAATTAGCTATGCTTTTGGAAAAAAGAATAGCACAAGTAATTGAAAACCACAGACAATTCAAAGCTCCATGGGCAACTCCTAAGAAAAATGTGACCTCCTGTAGTTCTTTGGAACCCTGAGTTGACCTCACTGGCAGATACAAATGGTCAGGTGGTGGCCTTCATGGCAAGTTTATGTTCTAGAAAGTCTAAGTTTATAAGTAGGAGGTAAGAAAAAACAGTGGGAGGAAGTAATAACATAATAACAATGAAGCATAAAATTAAGATAAAAAGACTGTTCAGACTGTTATTATCACAGCTATTGATGGGAGTTGGATTATTTGAAAGAGCAAAGGGTGAAAACTGAAATATAATAGTGAGTGAGTGACTAAGGAAATAAGGGCAGATCCACACGTTGCTTTCTCGAGTTAGAACTGGATACAGTCATATGTTTTTCCATAGTCCAAAAGATCTCTAGAGAGATCGGAAACAAAGACAATTATTTATTTGTATTTCAGGCCAAAATTCTAGAAGTTATATCTGATTTCTCATTTTCCCTTATACCCTACACTCAATAAATCAGGATGCCCTGATAGTCCTACCTGCAAAAAGTGTTCTGAACCTACCCATTTCTCTCCATCTTCTCAGCCCAGGCCACCATCATTTTTCACTTGAACTTCTGCAAGTAGCCTTCTAACTCGTCTCCCTGCCTCTACTCTTATCCCAGTTCACAAACTAGTCTTCATCTGGGAGCCAGAGGAATCTTTGCAAAATTCCACCCAGATCGTATAATTCCCTCGCCTAAAACCCTCTGATGCCTTCTTATTGTGTTTTTTTTAAAAAAAAAAAAACAAGGTATCTGATCTCTACCTACTTCTCCACTTTCTCTCTCATTCTCTTCCTCTTTTGCTGAACAGCAGCCATATGGTTTTCTTTCTGTTCCTCAAATAAACCCCCTCTCCCCACTCTTCGGACCTCTGCACCTGCCATTCTCTCTGTCTCAATCCCTGTTTCCTCACAAACCAGATGACTGACTCACTCGTTCACTTTTTTCTTCTTTTTAAATGTTTTACTCTCACTTTGAAATGAGTAGGAAAGTACTGTTTCTCAAGCATTCATGATATAATTTTTACCATTTTTAAAAATTGAGCTATAATTCACATACTATAAAATTCACTCATTTTAAAGTGTGCAATTCTATGGTTTGTAGTGTATTCACGGAGTTGTGCAATCATCACCCCTACCTAATTTTATAACATTTTCATCACCCCAAAAAGACAGCCTATACCCTTTAGCTATGCCCCCCACCTGCCATCTCCTCCTGATCCCTAAACAACCATTGATTTACTGTCTCCATAAATTTGCCTATTCTGGACATTTCATATAAGCAGAATCATATGATATGTGGCCTTTTCTGACTGGCTTCTTTCCATTAGCATAATGGCTTCAAAGTTAATTCATGTTTTGAGTGCTTCAATATTTTTAATTTACTTTTGATCGGAATATAGTTGATTTACAATGTTGTATTAGTTTCAGGTTATAGTAAAGTGATTCAGTTTTTTATACATATATATATATATATATATATATATATATATATATATATATATATATACACACACACACACATTCTTTTTCAGATTCTTTTCCATTATAGGTTATTATAAGATATTGAATACAGTTCCCTGTGCTATACAGTAGGTTCCTGCTTCAATCTTTTTTATGGTTAGGTATTATTCCATTGTAGTGGTAGACCACCTTTTGTTTATCCATTCATCAGTTGATGAACATTGAGGACTTTCCACTTTTTGGCTATAATGAATAATGCTGCTGTCAATATCTGTGTATGAGTTTTTGTGTGGACATAAGTTTTCATTTCTAAAAGGTATAAATAGGGGAGTTATGTTGCCAAGTCACATGGCAACTCCATGTTTTGTTGATCTTCCCTGACCCACCACCACCACTATTCTCTATCGCCTTATCTCATTTTGTTTTCTACATAGCCCTTACCATTGTCTAAAGAAACATTATATTAGTGTACTTATTTGTCATCTGTCTCTCCCCACTAGAACATTAACCCTGCAAGAACAGGAACCTGGTCCGTCCTGCTCATTGCTGTTCCCTCAGCACCACGGACAATGATCAGCACACTGTGGGAACTCCAAAAGCATTTATTGACTCCATGAATGAACTGATGGCAGAAATGTTTGTTCTTTTTTCCCACCACAGGGTCTATCCACAAATCTACTAATATAACTATTTCAGTGCTTTTCTATTCCCTAATTCTTTCTTTGCCAAAAGTAAAAACATCTATTTACATTATAGGAAGAAGTGACTATGTAACTGAGCAGGACCCTCTGGGACCTTCCATGGACAGACCCCTCCCCCATGTCCTCTGCTGTAAATCCTCTCTGAAGCAATCTCATGTATATTCCCTGGATTTTTCACATGCTAAAAATCATCACCACGTGGCAGAAATTAACTACTTGATGATCATGAACATATAGTCCCCAGATCTTCTGGCACCTAAGGATTGATCACATCAACCAATCAGAGAATTGTGCACAGCTGCAGCTGATCACATACCCTGCAGCTCCCCCTCCTTTACCTAGCCTTTAAAAATGCTCAACTGAAACCCTTTGGGGAGTTCGGGTGGGGGTGGGGGGCTGGCAGTTGGGGACACGAGCCACCTGTTCTCCTTGCTTGGTCCTGCAATAAAACTTTCTCTGCTCCACACTCTGACATTTCAGTTTGGCCTCACTGTGTGTTGAACATTCACTAACAGCTACAGCAAAGAACATGGGGATGATTTGACCTAAATTTGCACCTCCTACCCCACCCCTCACGCCTGCCCAAAAAATTGTAGAACCAAAGCCACATGCTTTTAATAGCAACTCCCTAAGATTGCAATAGACAGATATGCTAAAGGAAAGAAAACTCTAGTGAGTAAAATGGTAAGTGAGATGCCCAATGTTGCAGAGCTGTAAATTGAGGTTTCTCCTTTGGAAAATGAGGTACTCTGCAAAATGCTTCCAATACTTAGATAAAAATTAAAACATTTTGCTCTATTCACGTTTGTAAACTGGAAATTTTCCCAAAAGAGCAGTATTATTCTGTTATATCTTTATCTGGGGAATGACAGAAGTTGTGTGATAACCTGGTTTCACCTTAATAATCAGTCATTTGCATAAAATAAATGGTATATTATCTGAGGGTTTTTCTCTCTTGAGTCTTAAACACCAAAATGAGATCAAGATTTACATGCAAAATGTTGTCCTCAGTCGCTTCAATTTGCCCTCATGTGTCCCTATTTGAGGGTAGAGACTTCAAAAAATCAAGATGCAGAACTGAATAAGTGTGAATTTCAAGATGATAACTCATTAACATTCAGAAGAAATCAGAGTTGCCTGTGTAACATTTTCATATGCATGTTAATATCTCCCCACACCATTTTGCATTTCAGAGGTATTAAAAGATACCTTTTAGGAAGTGTTGTTTGAAATTGCTGTTTGAATGCTTTTAAGCCTTGAAGAAGCATGTCTGAGGTATAGCCTTGGGTGGAGACTAGGGGCCTGGAAAGGGAAAATGGACTGTTTTCTAGAGATTCCTTCAAGTTGAGTGATTTAACCAAGTCTAATAACCTCTTCAAAAGCTTCAAGTAGATAGTCCCAAAGAGCAGAAGAAAAGTAACCATAAGTTCAAAGTAGATAAATATCTCACAACCATGTCTTTTCTAATGTATTCCTAGTGACTATAATAATATACAAAGTAGTGTGGAGCAAAACAAATAAGTAAATTGAAGAAGTATATACACAGATCACCACTAACGTGAAGTTTAAAAAGATGCAAAGAATACTACATACTGTTTATGGATGCAGGCATATGTAGCAAAAGTGGAAAAACTTGTGCAGGAGTGAAAATCTCTGCAGACAGTAGGAGGATGAGATTCGGAGAATATTCAGAAGGTACACTTGTATCCGTCAGTTTTTTGGTAAATGTTACTGAAAGGTAACATAGGTATCCAAAAAAAGAAAAAGAACACAAAATAAAAGGGTACAGCTCAATTCCTGTTCACAAAGTGAGCATTCCTGTGTAACCAGCACTGTATCTGTTAGTATGGATTCTTAAACTGGGTGATGGGTATGTGAGTGTTGGTTACATTATTTCTACTTTATATATTCTGGAAATATTTTATTTAAAGTGTTTTTTTAAACTCCACAAGGGCCTCAAGTAGTTAGAGTACTAATCCTTAGTTCACTTCCAGTTGTAAAAGCCTATGGAAATCCAATCAAAATAGGATCTTAGGGCAAAATGAGTTTAAAACTAGAATTGTTACATGTTATGTAATTTGTCATTTTATGTCACTTTAATGTATAGAATATCAAAATGTTAAGAATTGTAGTGACTGGTGTTAAAAAAAAATTCAACCGAGTGAACTTGAAGATCTAATTGGCTTTATTAGGCAATTCATGAATCGGGGCAGCAACTCACCTGGCAACTAGAAGGATGCTCTGAGGAGTTGTACAAAATGGAAAGGTTTTATAGGAAGAAGTAAGAGGAAGGGACCAATTAGCAAAAGAAAAGATGTGATTATTTTTAAGCCCGGACATCTGCATTTAGTGGGGAAGGAAAGGGCAAGAGTTTTATCATACAGATTGCCTCTTCTTCCTCTGGGGGCCTAGGAAATGGAGAGGGCCCACGGGGCAGATGACCTCACTGGTGCTGACTGGTTGATTAAGATTACACTTCTAGTGAAGATCCAAACTGCAGTTAGTTTACATATTAAATCTAGGATTGGTATCGGGGGCTTTAGCACAAGTGACACAATTTTGGGCCAGCAGTTTTTCTTTTTAACAATTGAATCTGTAAGGGAGGGAAAATTTTCCTTCTCCTCTTCTAGGTTCTTTGATGGGCCTGATAATTAAGTTGACATAAAACAGATTGACAGGAGAAAAACACAAACAAAAGTTCAATAACATGTATACATGGGAAAGACCTAGGAAAACTGAGTAACTTGCTGAAATAGCAGCAACCATTACTTTAAATACCATTTCAGCCTAAGACAAAAGATATTGAAAATAGGGAGTCAGTTATGGGCAGTTACCAGGGCACAGTAAACCAGCGTTAGATTGTTATGCAAATTTAGGCCCTTGCCTTCTACAGCACTGATAGGATTTTCTAGAGATTGAGTCATCCCTCCCTTCCAGGTACAGCAAGGAAATTCCCCTACAAATGTAACTTCTACTTGCTTTTCATAGCTTCTGCCATGTCTGCTGTTTCTTTAAAATAATCCTCATGCCAGAAACATATTTGGGGGTGACAAATTCTGCTCCCCTATTGTCCCACCTTTGTAACTTTCCCAGGAAATTTCACAATCCAGAAGCTAAAATCTCCATTTCACTAAATTAGTCTCTTAGTCCTGAGAATAGCTCAGTTCAGTTAAATAGTTGAGTCTCATTTCAGAAGGTGGGTGATGCAGCTGGGCCCCCAAAGTTTGGCCTATATTGTGAAAGAAATCAGGTATTTAATATGTTACTTCTGTGGAAATAAAAGAAAAACAAAAGTTAATGGTTGGAACAAATTATAAGCCTAGTGCCTGAGCCTTGAGAGCTTCCAGTCAAGGAGATTTCTAGATATTAGGTTCAAAGTATCTGTAGGTAGCAAAATTTGCCACCCCAAAATGTTTCTCTTTGGCATGAGGATAATTTAGGCTGATTATTTTTAAGAAACAGAAGACTCAGGAAGTCTTTCATTTTTACATGCCCTTCAGCTGCCTAAAAAATCTAGGTTAAAGCCCCATTCCTGGAATAGAGTTATCACCAGAGATATCTGCAAAGAATATGCTAGTTATGGTAGGCCTGGAGATCAGAGTCCACTCTGTGTCCCATTGTCTTTGCATGGTCAGCAAACATTTGTTTACCAAACATTTGCTTTTCCTCCTCCACATCAGTTGCCTTCTTCCCCTTTGAGGTCCCAAACCCCAATCCTCAACAACCTCTTTGTCTTTAACTGAAGATGGTACATAAGGTGAAGTTTTCAGCCATTTTGAGAAATTACTCACTTTTCCTGGGTCTCTCTCTTGTACACCTGTTACTGAATTTTAGTTTGATTTGTTCCAGTTAATCTGTCTCGTGTCATTTTAATTCTTAGTCCAACCAGAAAGGCTGAGCAAAATTTCTTCCTCCCTGACACATCTTCAGATGAAGTAAGGGCAGGTAACGGCAATCTGACAGATTTCCCTGGTTTGTAGTTTGAAATGTCTCTGTCAAGGTCATCCGGTATACTTTCTGAGTGGCTCATTCAGCAACAGGCATGAAGAAGATTGTCTAAACATGACCTATTGTGGAAATTTCTCTGAAGTTTATATCAAACCATCTAGCTTCAGTTAGCAGGACTTCAGGAGGAAAAAAAGCAGTTTAGTTATTAAGTGATTCTGTCAAAAGGATGGGACAAAATTGGAAATGTGAGTTTAGAGAGTTGTGGCCAGACATAAGGACACAAGAATTCAGGAAAACAAAACCTCAAAGCCAATGAACAGCACTGGAACCTATTCACAAAGTATATCTGAAACTTAATTTTTCTCTCTAAAATGTCTACTCCCATTCCTACCAATATAGTCAAATTAGATGAATTTGTATGTAAAATAAGTTGTTTCAATCAACTTGTCCCAACTATTTACATAAGTGCAGCAAGAATAGAGATTGATCATATAGGCTATTTTAAATCTGCTTTGCTGGACCTTTTCATAAGAAAACTCCATATTGAGCTTTTAATAGCCTCTTGACGCTAAGAAGCCAAGCCGAACACTTGCCATCAGACTTTACTGGCAATACCTATGGGTGAATTCCTCTCTTCTGGAGGTCCCCCAAATATTGGCTTCATAAAGTCAATCTAGTTTCTTTAAGCTGCCTGGTCATATCTGAGTTTACATATGTCTCTCTCAAATATGACATTACAGTCAAAGCCGTGGTAATATAACTAGTTTCCAACTGTGCTTTGTTACAAGGAGAGCAGATGCTTATTGAACTTATGCAAATAAATATATTTCCATGAAAATGACAATACTCACTATAAATTTCCAAATTGTGGAGGGAGAATTCTGGTAGGGAGAAAAAGGTAAATGTTTTAATTCTGCTTATGAAAGTGTAATTTACCAAATTGCTGTAAATCATACTGAGCTTAAGAGGAAAGTTTTCTTTAAATCTGGAAAAATAAAAGATGAAAGGACCAGCAATATTTCAAATAAAAAGTTTCGAAAAAATTATAATCATTCTCTTCAGTTCACTCCGTTCCGTGTAATTCTTATTAATCTTGATCTTTCATTAGAAGTTTTGTGAAGCCATCAGTTTCTCTGTTGCAGTTCTGTAAATTCTTATCTAGTTCAATGGTATGCTTTGAAAGTTTATCAGAAATCTGTACTCACAGTTCTTTCCATGAGTCTTATTGAAGATGAAGAACTTTTATAAAAGCATCAGAGTAAAATAATAACTGTAAATGACAAAAGACTTAAAAATTACAGTGGTTAAAGATCTGATTAGAATTCATTACAATACAATTGAAAAGGAAATTTGATTATTTCCATAGCATACAACATTTAAGATAATAACAAGAATAACTTTATACCGGGACACATCAGATTTTAGGAATTTTCTACAATTCCTAGATGATTTATATTAATACCATATATGCACAAATATAATCAAAGAAAGTTCAGCATCACTATTTTGACATGCTTCCCATGTAATTTAACATACCAAAAATAAGCCTAATTAGTTTAATATCTCTCTTTGAGAAGTTTGAAGGGCCCTCTGAAAAATTTCCAAAGTTAGCTAGAGGTCAAAAGGACTTCATTTAGAATTTGATTTGGGGAAGTTTGACGAAGACATCAAAAAGTTTGGACACTTGACTAAGTAGGATCATAGTTTACAAAATAATGCTTATGAAATAATGCTTATGAAATAATTTAGCTAAAGTGACCTTAAAAGATTTCCAAGGGAAATACATAAAATTACATACTGGTGCAATCAAATACCTGATAAAGGACTGGAAGTTATTTTCACAAAACACAAAGTACTTGTTTTCTAGGCAGATAATTACTTTATTTAATCAAAAAGAACCCTTCTACCTCAAAACAATTTTGTTTCCAATGCCCCAATACTTAAAGGCATTTTGAGAAAAATAGGGGAGGTTTGGGGCTTGGTAGGGATTTGAGTTTTTTCTAGGGCTACACCTGACCTTGCAGAGATTTGCAAGAAAAAGACAGTTACTTCCAATTCCTCAAAGAATTGAGTTGCAGCCTGAATGTCAAGGGGCTGACCCACCCATAAAATATCTGTTGTTGTCCAGGGGACGTGAATTCTGGGAGTCCAGGATAAATCCACAAAGGGCTTTGCATAGTGAGGCCTGAATTTGGCAGAACCTGATTACAGAGCCCTGGAAAGTAGGAGGGGTTATAAAGGAGAGCAAAGAGAGCCTTACCACTAATCTCGGGTGCTTTTGCTAAATTCACTTCCTGGCCTTTTAAATGTTTCCAGATAGGGTTAAATAGTGCAGATTTGTTTGGGGCCCCTTAACATTGGAGAACTAGCAGGAGGTCTCTTTGACCCTCCCAAAGTTTTGCTAGTGTTGTATTAAAATCTTTGTTTTAACCCCATCAATTTTTGCTTTATTCATTCTATTTTTAAATAACCATCTAAAGATTTCCACCCTGCTGGGATGAGTCCTATGACTCTCTCCCCAGTCTCTTCCATTCTCCTATTAACTTACTATTTTTATTAGCATCTGTAAGACCCATGAAGGAAAGCTGGGACAGAAAAAACTCTTACACATTATCTTCTGGTTTCAACAAGTTTCTTGGTTTTGCCCTTCCCCACCTTGGAGGGTGGCTTTCAGGATAGTGGCGAAAGCTCAAATTCATTGAAATCTGAGTTTGATCTAGCATCAAGATCCAATCTGGCATTTCCTTTTACTTTTAATTTATCTATTATAGATAACAATGAGACAGGAGGGAAGGAGGCAGGACACAGCCATTAACAGCATGACATAGCAATTAACACCAAGGTGACAGAAAAGTCAATTCCCAGTAGATCCTGAGGCCCAAGATGGCGAGAGATTCAACCTCCAGTGGACCTTGAGCTTCATTATACATATTGTAATGTACTAGCATGGTGAATTACATCTACAGATACCATGACAGTTCTGAAGCTAACCAAGAAAGGTCAAAGAGAGGGCGATGACCCAATTCCTGGGAATCCCCATTCCTTCTCCAAAGTAGTTGTAATAATTCTCTCACTTGTTAACATATAAAAACTAGCAACACCACACCTCCAGGTTGCTCCCTCTCTCTTGCCTTCTGAGACAGCCCGCACTCTGTAGACGGAGTGTGTATCTACATTTACTTTAATCACCCCGCTCCCCCTGTGTATATTTCTCTGAATAAATCTACTTTTACTCAACTATGGATTGCTCTTGAATTCCTTCCTGCTTGAAGCCAAGGACCCACACTTGACAGGGCGCATCCCAGGGACTCAGCCGAGACCTGGGACATGGCCATCCTCTCACTCACCACCCCCCATCATATTCCTGTATCAACAAAGAATAGAATATTGTGCCTTTTTCATTCCACATGTAT
Source organism: Camelus ferus (assembly GCF_009834535.1). NCBI lineage: Eukaryota > Metazoa > Chordata > Mammalia > Artiodactyla > Camelidae > Camelus > Camelus ferus. The sequence goes on along the minus strand of NC_045732.1, from coordinate 66,908,088 downwards.
CAAGTGAACTAACTCCCTAGGAACCAAGGCCATTCTAGCAAATCTGACTTCACTGACACCAATTAAATTGATGTTCTGAGGCTCAAATTTCAATGTTGGCAGTGGGGGAAAGGGGTGATTTGTACCAGGGACCCAAAGACCCAAGAGGTCGCCTGGATGGTCAGGGACAGGGAGTTGGGGATAAAGAAGTGTATAAGAGTGGAGAAGAGGAATTTACATAAGATGCAAACTTTACTTTTTTTTGGCCCCAAGTCTAATTTCTCTTCTTTCATCTTATTAAAGCAGTCCCTAAGGCAAGCCATTCTATTCCTTTATATCCACTTCTCAGTTTCGTCTTTCCATAGGTACCAATAAGATAGTTGTTTATGATAGGAGCTCAGTAAAATTGTTTTCACTTTTAAAGTGAAAGCCAATTCAAAGGATCCATCATCTGGCCATTGACGAGTAGGTTCTTATATTAATCTTAATAATGAATCAGACCAATAAGCCTTTCTATGGCTTAACCAAAGATACAAGAGGCATCCCACAAGACAGTGCAAAAGATACAGCCCTTACAAGACCCAGAAAGTTTGCTCCAAAAGATAACCAAAAGAAAGACTTATCTAGTTGCAAATGGAGTACAATCCATGTTTCTGTTTGGCCAAATTTTGGAGGCCCCCAGCCTGATGGTTGCCAAGCCAAGTTCTTAGGACACCAAATGAGATGAACAAGAAGGCAATAACTGAAAGCAAAGACTTTTGTTGTCACAGGCAGTAAGAATGATGTAGTGCAAATGGTGTCTCTGGTTTCCCACAAGAACATGAGACACCTCCAGTCATTGACCCACTAAACTGTGACATCGGGCAGCTGCTACTGGAATGGGACTTTTCCAGCACTAAAAGGACAATGAAGGTTGAGAAAACAACCCCTTATGAACCGGGATCCCATATGACAAACTCCCCTGAGAGCTGGCACATTTTGACAAAGAACACTGCTTACCGGATCCACAGCCTATTGAGCTGCCTGCCAGACACATGCTGATACATGCACCCTCTGGTTGGCAGACACCAGAAAGAAAGAATATTCTCACTGGCCATAAAGCCAAGCTCTCAAGACATAGAGTAAGACAAATGACACAACAGAGAGAGACAAAGAAGAACAAACAGTGACCATCTCCGGAAGGGAAAGGATCAATTAAAAAAAAGAGAACTCATCTACCAAATTTTTACCGGAGTCACTGTGCCTAAGGAACTAGTTCCACAAATATTTTCTCCTACTAATCTAAATTTAGGGGAGGAAAAAAGGATTCTTCACTCTCACTTCCATTAGACCCTGAAGGCAAAGATCCCAGAGACTAAGAAATCTTGTGTTAAGAAATCTTACCTTCTGCCAGCTTTTTGTCAGATGTACCAGGGTCTCTCAGCTGCAGCACCCTTGAAGTGGGTAGAGTTCATCCAGTGAAGTATCCTGCCAGCTACACCAATTATAGGGAAGGAAATTTTTTCCTTCTCCTCTTCTAAGTTCTTTGGCTGGCTTAGTAATTAAGTTGGCATAAGACAGATTAACAGGAGAAAAACAAAAATCTAGTAACTTATATACATAGGAGACCCAGGAAAACTGAGTCACTCTCTGAAATGGCAGAAACCATCACTGCATGTACCATCTTCAGCTAAAGACCAAAGAAGATGTTAGAAATAGGGAGTCAGTTATGGGCAGTTACCAGAGCACAGTAAACAAACGTAAGGTTGTTATGCAAATTTAAGTCATTGCCTTTTGCACTGATAAGAGTTTCTAAAGATTGTCATTCCCTTCTTCGTGGCACAGCCAGAGGCACACTTCCAAATGGAGATTTCCTTTAGAAATATGTCTTTAGAAAGGTTAACTTCTACTTGGTTTTGAACTTCTCCCATGTTGCTATTTCTTGAAAATAATCAACCTCAAAATAATCATCATGACAAAGAGACATATTTGGGCGTGACAAATTCTACTCTCCTGCAGATCCAACAGAAGAGAATTTAATGTAGATGGGGCCAATCCTGCCCTTTTCCTTCCACAACCACCTCCCAGCTCAGCTCTGGATTTCCACATAGCTGATACATTGTTCTATTGCCTGTTGCCAGAGAATTCCGTCTCCTCGACTGACAGAAAGGATGGCCGTCCTGGGAACAGGAACTTGGATTGTTGGTTGTTTCAGCTTGGGGCTACTGATGCAATACTCTGCTGGTAGAAGATTGAACTGGTAGCTGACCATCGCTTCGTTCTTTGCCTGCTATCAATCTAGGCCATGTGCAACTTATAAACACGGTGTACATGTTGAAATCTGTTGTTTATAGCTTGCCTGCATTTTCCTATAAACAAATCAGTGTTTCACACAGTGGTTGAGCCCCCTCAGTCATCCCCCCGAATCCATAAAGTAAACAAAACCTACCCATGTTTCTATGGGAAGTGCTTTCAATTAGGATCAATTGTTCACCAAGTGTCTCCTATGGGCAGGGCACCACGGGACTACCATTTGATTCAGAGTCCTTGCCTCTAAGATAGTTGGGTATAAAGGGAGATAAAACATTAACATGAGTAACTTTAAGAGAGACTATTTGAAGTGCCAGTTGGAGGGGCACACACAGAGAAAAGTGAAGATCGAAAAGAGAAAGAAGCTACATCTGGGGACGAGAAACCATGGAAGGCTTTAAGAAAGCAGTGGAATTTGAGATGAATGATGGCAGTAAAGAGGGTAGGGTGTTTCAAGGAGATGGAACAACAGAAACAAAGACATGGAAAAATGAATACATGAGAGGTGGCTTAAGAATAGCAAATAATCCCTCCTATCGAGCCAGAGTATTAGGGGAGAATTCATCTATGTCACTTAAGGATCCCAGGCTATCCTTGACAGCAGGAACAGGGACAACCTCTTTCTCCTACTCCTTGTTTGGAGTTGGACAATGATTCCTTTAGTTCAGGCAAGGCAGCGTGGAAGGGTGAAGATGGGGAGTCCAGCAGGTTGAAGGTTGCAAGTAGCTGGGGAAAGGGCTCTGAGATAGAGAACAGGCTTGTGGATTTGGAGGGAAAGCCCTGGCTGAGGGCTAGGAAATGACCAAGAGGTAGGAAACTGAGTCTAGAGTTGTCCCACTTTCATTAACGTCCCTTTCCCTTTCTCTTCTCCCTCAGTCCTGACCACCTCATGAGACTGACACTGAAACAGCAAGAGGGGAAGATGGGAAAGCTTCAGTGGTAGCAGGCCTGGCAGAGTAGGCTAGGATTCTCTTTCCTCTCTTGCTGCCCCTTGACACTGCCATCTACTGCTGGGAGGGGTTGGGGTGGTCTTGGAGGGGAGTTGAGAGTAGCTGTGGGAGGCAGTGGTTAAACGAGATTTCCCTTCATTCTTTTTTTTTCAGGGTTTTTATGTAATGTTTTATTTCTTTTTTATTTAAATATAACTGATTTACAATATTGTGTTAGTTTCAGATGATTCAGTTTTATTTATATTTTTTCCTGATGATTTTCCATTATAGATTACTACAAGATGTTGAATATAGTCCCCTGTGCTACATAATAAATCCTTGTTGCTTATCTATTTTATATATAGTCATATGTATCTGTTGATTCCATACTCCTAATTTATTCCTCCCCACCTCCTTTCCCCTTTGGTAACCATATGTTTGTTCTCTAGGCCTGTGAGTCTGTTTCTGTTTAGTAAATAAGTTCTTTTGTATCTTTTTTTTTAGGTTCCGCATATAAGTGCTATCATACAATATTTGTCTTTTGCTGTCTGACTTACTCCACTTATTATGGTAACCTCTAGGTCCAACCATGTTGCTTCAAATGGCAGTATTTCATTATTTTTGTGGCTGAGTAATATTCCAGTGTGTGTGTGTGTGTGTGTGTGTGTGTGTGTGTGTGTGTGTGTGTGTAGAATCTCAGATCTTCTTAAACCAACCATCTGTTGATGGGCACTTGGGTAGCTTCCATGTCTTGGCTATTGTAAATAGTGCTGCTATCACCTGTTGGAGGTTGGTCTTTGTCACTACTGGCCTTGCCAGCTCTACACCCTGGACCTGCCATGAGGGACAAATGGAGAAGGAAGCGGGCATCCTCCAGCCATACAGCTAGGGTGGCAGTCCCTAGGTGGCAGGTGTGTGTGGTTAGCCATACAAACACATCAAAGTGGCTCCCTGCCTCGTTCTTCTACTTAAATGTAGAGGAAAATTTATTGCTAAGTTTGGAACATTTCCTGTTCAGTAAGAGAGAGCAGCCTACCGTTACCTTGAAGGCTAAGGAAGCATGAGTTTCAAACTCAATTTGATAACAGTGATGATAACAATAAGATAGCTAGTATCTGTTGAGGGACTGCTTTGTGGCAGGCACCGAACCTTCATTATCTCATTTCATCCTCACGCTACAATCAGTACAGAGATAAGCCCTGAAGTCAAGCCAATTTGACTTTGAGTTTTAGCCTTGCCTCTTAGGGGCTCAAGCACAGTGCTTGACTTAGAGTAAGAACTCAATAAATATGAAATAAAAACTAACCAATTAACCAATGAATTGATATTACTAATTCATATTAATTAATATCACAATACATATTTGTGCTTACACACACACACACACACACACACACACACACTGCTATGAAGAGGTGCTATTATTATCCTCATCTTATAAACGAGGAAACTGAGGTCCCCTAATGAATTTATACAAATTTACACAGCTACCAAGCGGCAGAACCTAAATTCAAAACCCATTGTCAATACAGAGTTTCTGTTTGGGATGATGAAAAAGTTCCAGTAACAGATAGTAGTGGTAGTTGCACAGCATTGTGAATATGCTTAACATCACTGAATTTTACACTTATGAATGGTCAAAATGACAAATTTTATGTTATGCACATTTAACCACACGCACAAAAAAAAAAAACAGTTGTCAGAACTAGGATCTTAACCACTGTGTTATTTATACTGCCTCTCAATGAACATTAATTGAGTGCCTATTGTTCACAAGGCCTTCCAATGTCATAGAACAAGCACTAGATTTTCAGTTTAAAGACTGCTGTTCAAAGACCACATCTGCTCCTTACTCATCGTGTAATCACGAAGTGACTGAGAATTGTCTGTGTTTTCTTGGGCAGAAAGGGGAACTGAGTTCTGGGCAAGCTTCCTCCCATCAGTTGAAGATACGTAAGTCCCAGTTATGGTGCTGACTGTGACCTTGGGAAAAGGGGGCCCAGGCAGCTTTGAACCCTGATGAGGAGGGCAATTAAGGTTTAAGCCAGTCTACCCATTCTCAGTTACTCCTTTCACCAAAGTGAAATGTGACCACTACTGGGTGGGAACCTCTAAAGGGAAGTGAGACAGCTACTGATAGGGGAACTTGAGTGGGGGAGTCCTTGGAAAGGGGAAGGAAGATGAGTTCATATTGAGATAGATCTCTTTCAGGGTAGGGGGTAAAACTAGATAAAGCCAGCATTTTCACATGCCACAGGAAATAAACTCATACCACAAGCAATCCTGATAGCTACTTTTTCTGCAAAAGTGATCATTCTTTTACCCAAGCTTCTTTGGAAAGAAAGCTGAAGTCCCCGTTAACCCCTTTGGTCCCACTATGGCTAGGCGCCATACTCCATGGAGAGAAGAAATAGTCAATAATAGCTGAGTCCCCAGATACACCATGATGCTGTAAGAGGAGATGACACATGAGGCAATCCACCCTCCTTCCCGTTTTCCAGACCACAACCTCCACACCCTTAATTTCCCTAAGGCAGTCACTAAACTTTCCAGGATGGAGAAATAAGACCAGCAGATGCTGCCCTCTTTTGGAAAGCCAGGCCTCATCAGAGACTGCACAGTCAGATTTGACTTCTAGTATATTGGTGGTTTGAAGCTCATTAGTGTTCTTATTAAGAGCAATTCAGGGTGCCAAGCTGCCCACTGAAATGCATTTATTCTGAGAGGGGAAGGTGCAGACACCTTGCCAGAGCAACTCCGCTACGTCTCTATACAGGACAGAGAGTCCTATTACAGCCTGGAGGAGAAGTACAGGATGACTCATGGTTACTTTCCCCATCCCCACCCCATTACCTAGGCTCAGTCTGTCCAGAGAAATACAGGCATGTAACAACCCAGCTGGGAGCATTGGATGCCCGAGTTCTTATTTGCCTCTTTCGGCCTCAGTTCAGCAGTCTTACTTGCATGCCCCTTGATTCTCTGAGGCCCGGCCAACTCAGCACATTGGCTCCTGATACTCCCCTCTGTCTCCTGCTTCTACACCCCATTTTAGTCAGATCCCCCCCATCTGCATCTCAGCAAGCCCTCTCAAATCCTGTTAGTTTCCCCATAGCCTCACAAACTCACCTTCTGCCCATCCTCATGGCCTGAGCTGACCTGCTCACTAAGGCTGGGGATACCAGAGACCACCTATTACCCACTCAGAAGAGGTGCTTCTACTCTGCCCTGTGCTTCAGTGCAAAGCCAGGAGACTGTGGAACTGTTCTCACAATCATCTAGACCTGTCCCCCTCACCACCATTGGTGCTGCCACCTCAGACATTAACAAGGGAACCTCCTAGACTCAGATGCTCAAATACAATTATGACTGGAAACACTGGGTTCTAAGAGTCCTTAAGGGAACACTGCATAAAATCATATTCCTTGTCTCCTAGTTGGCAAAAAGGTCATCTAGTGGGACCTTTTGTTTGCAAACAGGAATATATTGGAATTTTGTTGGAATGATGTGAACTATGCTAGAATGTTTCAGATTTCCAAACTGCTTTTAAAAATGTTCTATGGCTCTGCCTGTTAAGATATAATCAAATCTGCAGGAAACCAGGTTAGTTTTTTTTCCTTAAGCAATAGGTGCCACAGGTGGGGCGAAATGAACAGGCAGCTCAATTCTTCAAAGTTGCAAAGGGTTCAATGTGCAATGAATTGCCCAAATTAGCTGAGCCCAGGAGCCCCTGGGAGCTAACAGATTTTACCTGAACGCGAAGGCTGCCCCACATCTCCTGGGCACATCAGAGCCTCCCTTGGCGGGAGGGGCGGGGCGGGGAGTGCGGCCGCAGGAAAGACACAATTTATGTAGTTGGCTGCCCCCTGGTGTCTGCAGAGCAGCAACAGCAGGTGGGACAGTTACGCTTCTGCTAGGAAGGGCCGCAGTACATAAAGGTGCTAGGTTAAGGCGGTGCGAGCCTGAAATTACCTTGTCCTCTCCTCATCAAGCCTTGTGCCCCTCACAGGACTGCATCCACCAGGAGGCTGACCTCTTTCTCTAATCTGTGTGCCCAAAGGGGTCATCTTTTTCTAATCCTAATTCAGAAATCTCCATGTTTCTTGAGATTTCTGATTTCTAAAAGTACCATAGAGGCTACTACCAGCCCTACATGATGGCCACACAGTCAGCATGTACTCAACCTGTAGGAGCACCATCCTCATTTCTGAAAATGGACTTTTCCTACAAGAATAGCTCAGGGGGTATGTGTGGAAGGTGCTAATGGGAACAGAAAATATCCGGGTCTTGTCCTACATCCTAGGTGCACTCAGGAGCCTAGGGAAATCCACATTCCAAGCCTTAGTCCAGCACCACTGTTGCACATCTAACTGGAGCCCACTTTTGCATGTGGACACTACCAGTGGATGCCCCTATTAAGGCTCCTGTGTCCCTGAGGTGATGGAGGGTTGAAATAAATTGAACCTGGGTCCCTGAATGTGGAGCAGAGTACCCCCTGCAAATTTGATCTACTCACTCTCATCGTTTTTTGAGAAAGGAATAAATTTCTTTAAGCCATGGAACTGTTATTGGATCCTTTTGTTATAGCAGTCAAGACATATCTTAATTAACAAAGTCAATGAAAGGATCTTTGTGTGAATTACTGAACAGAGTAGAACTCATTCACCTAGACAATATTTAATGGATATCACACAATCTGACCTCAAGTCAACTTGAACTAACTAATAGAAGCACTTCTGGGCCATCTAGGGGAAAATGCCTAAGTGTGCAAGTGGGAGTTCTTGAAAGACAAGCATGATGCCAAACAAGGTCCTAGGCTTGGAGGTTTCCAGGATGATTAAGATTGTCTGGAAATTCTTAGGTTTTCCAGAAACTATCCCAATGATTCATGCTCTGTTTCTCACCCAGAGAAATAACTCATCTCAAAAGAGAAAAGCTATTTGTCTGGTGTCCAGTTACGGTATTCCAGCCTCCAAAAAGCCTACTCAATTATACCCCAATTTTAGTGAATCTCAACCCAGCCAGAATCTATACCCTCAAAACCAAAGCCTAATATACATATGCATCCTGCTCAAAGAGGATTCAGGCATTGTGACTGCCTCCTTGATGTCTGTCTCCAGGAAGTTAGTACGGGTCACAGTCAATTTCCCAGTGTGGAAATGAGAGCCACTAGTGATCACCTCCTGCTTTGAGGTACAGGAACACAGGCATCAGGAATCCAGCACCTCCTGTGTTTAGATCACTCCATCCTAGGGAAACCAAGGCAGACACTAAAACTTGGCCTAGGCTAGGAGAGGTGGATCACCTTCAAGCAGTTTTATTTTTCTATCCCATACGTAGCAAGAAGACCAAGCTACTGAGAAGACACTGTAATTGAAGAGCTAAAATAACAGAGACAGTCAAATTAGACCCATTCTAAAAAATCCTCTGGACTGAGAACTTTATAGTCATTCATCCAGCTATGAGCTTCTTGTCAGCCCTATCATCAAAATATATCCTGAATCCATCCACTTCTCTCCACCTTCACTCAGTTCCAATCCAAGCTAACAGAATTTCTGGTACAATGGTGGCAGTAAAGAGACAAATACTGATCTGCCACAATGGTCTCCTATCTGGTCTCCTTGCTCCCACTCTTACCTCCACACAGCAGCCACCATGATTTGTTAGAATATAAATCAGTTCATGTTACTCCACTCCAATGACTTCCATTAAATGTTTATTCACTAAGCTTCAGAAATACTAGCTTTCTAAAAAATTGGGCTTTTTGATCAAGATCACTGCAGAATCATAATCACATGCAATGGTAAAAATAATACAGAGATCCCTGTACACTTTGCCCAGTTTCCCCCAATGGTAACATTTTGCAAACCTATAGTATCACAAGCAAGATATTGACACATTGATACAATCCACTAATATTATTAAGATTTCCCCAGTTTCACTTGTACTTGTGTGTGTGTGTGTGTGTGTGTGTGTGTGTGCGTGCGTGCGTGTGTGTGCGTATTTAATTACCTATGAAGGCTCACATATCCACCATCACAGTCAAGATACTGAGCAGTACCATGGCTACAAGGATTCCTCATATGTTGTACTTTTATAACCATACTCACTTCCCTCTCCTACCCACCTCCTTAATCCCAGGCACCCACTAATCTAGTCCCCATTTCTTTAATTTTGTCATTTCAAAGACAAATGATGAAATCATAAAGTATGTTACTTTGGATACTGGCTTTTTTCATTGAGTATAATCTGGCAATTCAACTAGGCTGTTGCATGTATCCATAATTTGTTCCTTTTTTTGCTGAGTTGTATTCCATGGCATAGATGTACCTCGATTTAACCATTCACCCATTGCAGGGCATATGTGTTCTTTCCAAACATTCATGTACAGGTTCTATGTAAATATAAGTTTCCGTTTCTCTGGGATAAATGCTCAAGACTGCAATTGTTAGGTTTGATTGTAAAAACACATTTAATTTTTAAAGAAATTGCCTAGTTATTTTCCAGAGTGACTGTACCATTTTATAGTCCCACCAGAAATATAATAAAAGTCCAGACTCTTTCCATGGATTACTAGACCATAGATAATCTGGCCTCCACTTGGCTCAGGCCAGGAAGCAGCACACGTCCCTTCCACTCATATGCCCTTGGTGAAAACTTAGTCACATCACCACTCTAATTGCAAAAGGGTTTAGGAATAGAAGAGGGAATTCCTACCTGGGCAGCCATGTCCCAGTGACAAATCTATCCTCATAGAGGAAGAGGAATAGGTTTTGATGGGTAGTCTCTGCCACATATGAAGGTTCCTTCACCTTCCTTTCTCTTAATTGTTATTATCCTCAGTATCAGATGGTGTTATACTTTTTAACCATCAAATATGATTTATAAAATTCATGGAGAGAAATGATAATCTGTTATATGTGCCCATATTTCTGCTCTAGCTGTTGTTTCGTCTTTCCTGATGCTCCAATATTCTTTCTTTTATAATTTTTTATAATTTTCTTACTGTTTAAAAAATTTCCTTTAGCCATTATTCAGGGGTAAGTCTGCTGGTGAAAAATTCTTTTGGTTATCCTTCATTTAAAAGTGCTTTCATTTCTTCTCATTCCTGAAGGATATTTTTACAAGTATAGAGTTTGCAATTGACAGTTCTTTCCTGCCAGCCCTTGAAAACTGTGGCACTTCATTCTTGTCTTCGTGGTTTCAGATGAGAAAGCTGATATAATTTGAATTGGCGTTCTCCTTTAGGTAATGTATTGTTTTTCTCTGGCTGCTTTGAAAATTTCTTCTTTTTTTTAGTTTTAAAAGTTTAATTTTTATGTGTCTTGACATGGATTTCTTTGGGTTTATTTTGTTTGGGGTTTGCTCAGCTTCTTGAACCTGAAGGTTTGTATCTGTCTATCACCAAATTTGGAGTCTTCAGCCATTATTGTTTAAAATATTATTTCAGCTCCACTCTCTCCTCCCCTCCTTCTGGGGTTCTGATGATACAAATGCTAAATCTTTTGTTACTGTCCCACAGGCTCCTGAGGATCTAATTTTTTTCAGTCCTTGTTCTGTTATTCAGAATGAGTAAATTCTGTTGATCTGTCCTCAAGATCACTGATTCTTTCCTCTGTTATGTCTATTCTACTATTGAGTCTATCCAGTGAGTTTTTCATTTCTGTTCTGTATTTTTCAGTTCTGTCATTTCCATTTGACTTTTTTGCTAACTTCTATTTCTTTGCTACAATTTTCTATTTTTCATTTCAGGAGAATTTGCATTGTTGAAGCATTTTTATGATGGTTGCTTTAAAATCCTTGTCAGATAATTCCAATATCTGATTAATCTCAATGTTGTTGTCAGTTGGTTGTCTTTTCCAATTCAATTTTTTTTTTTTTTGGTTCTTGTTATGATAGGTGATTTTTCAATTGCATCCTGGACATTTTGTCCATTATATTAGGAGACTCTAAGTTTAGTACATGGGTCCTAGCATACTTTTGTGGGCTGCAATTCCAATGGTAGCTTAATTTTCAGAATCTATGAAGTCAATATCATCACCCCCTGAGCAGAGCAACAGCAAGGAACCTAGGAATGTTGAAGCAGGTGAGCAGGAACATCCAAGAAAGGAGGGAGACTGGGGAGTCGGGCAAGGACTAACCAGAGAAACACAGGCTTCCAGCCTTAGGAGTTGAGGCACAGGGCAGGCTAGGTAATAAGAGAGGGACCCAGGTATCAGGTCTGGGCTTCAAAGTGTACTTATCTCAGGAACAATGTCCAGGTACGAGAGACAAGGTGAAAAGTTAGCCTCTAAGCAGCTAGCTAAAGCTTCTTCTCTAATGTCCCTCATCTGATAGCACTAATGGTCTAGGGCAGAAGCTGTTAGTAGGTAAGAAGTATGGGAAGGGGAGGATTGTGTGCAAGCAGGGCCACAGTGAGATGGGTTAAAAGGATGGGCTCTAGAGCCAGAAAGTGCTAGGTCTTACATGCTGTATGGTCTTCAGCAAACTGCTGAGGCTCTCTGAGCCCCCATTTCTGCAAAGAAGAAGATAATAATAACACCTAGGGTAAGGATAAAATGAGATCTTCTATGAAAAGAATTGAGCCCAGTGCCCTGGACATGGTAAGTGCCCCCAAAATATGAACTGAATTTCTTACCTCTTGCCTGACACTGACCTTGAATAATGCAAGCCCCTTCTCAGCAGCTCCCTAATTAGTGACAATGAAAACAAGAGCCCTCATGGTTGCTTAGAAGTTACAAAATCTCATTCTAGGGAATATGCTCATTAATATTCTTACCACCTTTTCTTACAGACAGCCTCAGCGCTGAGATTTATCTAATGTGAACAATTTAAAATAATTTCTGTAAGCATACACAGAGCCAGCTTTCAATTATTCACTCTGATGGACAAGATCTGAGTCATGGGTAATCCAAAACTGTGTCGCATCCAAAGTCATCTCTGTTTGGCTTAGAAATGGACTGAATGCCCTTCTTCCTCAACACATTTGCCTTTTGGATTCTTTTCCACTTTGGCTAATAATATCATGAATTTACATTCTCTAAGCACACTAGCTGGCAGCAAGGGAAAGTGCACATAAATATTCTTGGGGAAAGGGGGAAGCTGACATCACGATATCAAAATTGTTGCAGTGAAGAGAGGATTTACTATACATTTTTGTCCGTGGTTCTCAAAGTTTAGAGGAGATAAAAATCACACGGGAAACTTGAGAAAAATGCACAGTCACATCCCCAACCCTTGAAATTTTCATTCAGTAGCTCTGGGGTGGGACTTAACTGTGCTCTTCTATTTTATTTATTGTGGTAAAAAAATACATAGCCTTGAATTTACCATCTTAGCCATTTTTACGTTTACAGTTCAGTAGCGTGAAATATCTTCACATTGTTGTGCAAGGGATCTCAGGAATTTTTTCATCTTGCAAAACTATAACTCTATACCTTTTCAACATTAATTTCCCCTCCTCTCCTTTCCCAGCCCTTGGCAACCACCTTTCTATTTTCTGCTTTTGTAATTTTGACTAGTTTAGATACATCATATGAGTGGAATCATACATTTGTCCTTTGGTGACTGATTATTTCAATTTGCATTATGTCCTCAAGGTTCATCTGTATTGTAGATGCAACAGGATTGTCTTCCTTTTTAAGGCTGAATAATATTCCACTGTATGGATATAGCACATTTCCTTTATCCATCCATCTGTTGGTGGATGTGCTTTTCTAATCAACAACCTGGGTGATTGTTACAGCTGGACCTCATTCTACCCCTTGAGAATAATAATGTAGCTCATAAACTTTAAGCCTGGAAGGGCCTTTACAATGAGGATCTGGTATCCTGTGGTCCTGACGGGGTTTTACAGTTGAGGTCCAGGGAGGAGAACTGGTCTGTTCAGTGTCATAAGACTAATGGTAGAATGGAGGTGGGACCTTAGACCCTGGCTCCTCATATAATGTAGTAGGTGGGGGCAATCATGGAGGCCTCTGGGGAAGAGTGGAGAGAGAAGGCCAAGATAGAGGACAGACTCATGGAACTTGAGGTGTGTCCACATTAGGTGGGGTGGGAGAATACGACAAGAATAGAGAAAATGAATGAAGTGAACTTGTTGAATTTTGGCTGTTCTTTTCAGAATCTTCTAGCCCAGCAGTTCTCAAATAACCATACACCTGGGTCAATCTGGGCACTTGTTAAAAGTGTAGATCCCCAGACATTCTGACTTAGTAGGTTTAATTTAGGGCTCAAGTTTCTGCATTATTTCTTTTTGAAGTAGGCACTAAGATGATTCAGAATCAAACTGATGGAAAAATCACACTTTGAAAACAATTCGTCTAATCTTCTAAGATCTTGAAGGCTTGCTGCCAAGATGTTTTAAAGAAACATCGAAGTCGCTGATAACTCCAGATTCCCCTGAGTCAATGACTTGGGACCAGAAGGGGAGTCTGACAGCTCATCTGCTGCTGTGATGGAGCACTTTGTCTGGGTAGCAGAAGTAAGGCATGCTGCTTAAGGATGCAGGATTTAGAGCTGCACTGGTCTGGGTCCAGTCGGGTCTCTGCTACTTGCTAAGTCACCTCAGGCAAGTTCTAAATTCTTTTCCTCTCTGAGTCTCCACCTCTTCATTTGTGAAGAAATTTACTTCCTCCATTTTCCTCTACTCTTGCCTCATAAGATTGTTCTGAGGGTGGTACATAAATAACATTCAGCAACCACTCAAACACAGCTTAGATTATGACTCGTCTTCAGGGTTGTTTGGATGGTGGCTCCTTTGCTCAGGCTCAATTCTCCGAAGATTCTAAGGGAGCTAAAGAAACCAACTGTACCCATCTGCCCGGGTCTGAGCGGTTTCCCAAGGTGCATAACTTTCAGTGCTAAAACCAAGACAGTCTGGGAAAATTGCAATGGTCAGTCGCTCTGAAGGTGGACTTTTTTGAAGGTCTTCAAGTACTTATACGTTATTTTTACTGGTAAACAGTAAGCTATAAGCCTCAGAGGCTTTACTAATTCAATCAGGAATAATTTTTGAAGGTGATCTGAGAGTCTACATATCTATTAGCTACTCTAGCTAAAATTTCTAACTTGGGCAACTTGGAGAGAAGTGCATGGGAGGGAACCTATTTCTAGGCTCCCTGGAAGTCCCTATATCTGGAATGTGACCAGTTCTGCTGTATCTATTTCTTGATCAGGTGATACCTTTCTTTTTGTCAACATGCAGGTGTATGTTAACAGGACTGGAATAGTCTTATGATATTGTTTGGTAGGTCAATAAACATTAGCTGGATGAATAACTGACTACTAATTGAAATGTCTTGACTTGGGTGTTTTGACTGATGAAATTGGGAGATATGATTTGCAAGTCATCCCCTTCTCAGACAGCAATTTCCTCCCTTGCACAGCACTAATTCTCTCTTAATGTGGCTTCCCAGAATAAAGCTTTGATACAAGGCAGTAACATACATTGCCCTAGTCAAAAGGCACTTGTGATGCCTGTAAAGAGCATTTGTGGAGTTTCTGAATTTGGCAATCAAGTCATCTGAGATGCATATACATAACATATGTTTATGTAAACATAAACATATATATATGAATACATACATACACATACATATCACGTCCTTCCACAACGCCCAGCTAAAGTCCTACATCACACCCAGCTGTGTTCCAGGTGGGACTTGACCTTTGCCATACACATATATTTGTAGGAATGGTGCTTTGGACCCTTAAGCGGGGTTTGAGGGTCGAAAGCAGCTTCCCTTTTTAAAGATCCACTGTATTTTCTCAGATCAGAATAATTGTCATCCTCCATTCGCCACTAGATGGCCCATCACTCAAAAAAAAAAAAATCCTTCATTTGGAAAAAGGTTTATTGAATAAGTTTCTCATGATATTTGAGTACTGCCATCACGAATTTTAGACGTATCATGGCATACTACTATGTATTTTTAAAATATTTGTCTTTAAATTGGCTTCATTTTTAACTTAAATATGCCTATTTTGGAAGTAAACTGGAAGATGAGGGGCGGAAAACCGAGAGAGGTATATACACAGATGAAAAACCCAATAGCCCCGGAGAGAAAGAGCTGTACCAAAGATTAATGGGAAGGAATAACAGGCCTGAAGCTGATGATCCAGGACTCAAGGGACCCAGATGAATAGACAGCAGAAAGATGGAGGGGGCAGACAAGCACAAAGGGATCTCAAAACTGAGAGAGAAAACCCGGGCAAGAGATAGGGAGAGGAAGGCATAGAACCTGGGGGATAGGGGGGGACTGAGACAAATACAGAAAGGTTGGAACAAGAAATTTATATAAGATGAGGCTGGCACTGAGTTAGGCAAGCCAGAGGCTGAAAGAAAGGTGGAGTCTAAGGAAGAGGTATGGGGGTGGGGGCCGGGGGCTGAGGAGCACAACAAGGTGTACCAGACACTCTGGGACACCTACTTGGTTTCCAGCCCCCTTCCTTTCTTCCTTCCTTTGGGAGACATTGGGAAAGATTGTTCAGTAACTGAGCCCCAGATCGTGGCCCAATAGACCACAAACTTACACTGCCTCACCTACAAGCCTTGTGACCACATGTGTGTTTGCGAATTCAGAACTGTTTGGCTTTTAGAAAAGGAATACAAGTATGTACCCGGTATTAGGTAACATAACCAGTGTGTTCTGGGGCAACACCCCAAAATCAAACGTATTACTATTTATGCACTGAAATGTCTGACCGGTCATACTTAGTGACACATAGATGAAGATAACGAAATAGCCCCAGGTCAGTTCAGATTAGGTTTTGTCGCCAAAAGAATTTTGATGCCAAACCTAACCTAAAAGAAAACAAGCCTCTTGACTTTTCGAGCTTTTTGGACTGTGCAAACTGCTTATGTCTTAATTTTGAAGCTGGGTACCTGGGTGTTTGTCATATTAGTTTATACCCTTTTATATATCTGAAATATTCATTTTTGGGGGGAGCAAAAGTAGTAAACTTCAAATTCTAAGAATTGGTATTGTAGTCTTTTCTCTGGTAGTAGTGCTTTTAAATTAGACATTGATAACAGAAGCGTAATTGTAATGGATAGCATATTTTGTGTATCACAGCAATTGCCTTTTTCACTTAATGTTTTGGACATGTTTATCTATTTGTATGAATATAGCCATGGCATTCTTTAAAAATGATACAGATTGGAGGTGGGTATAGCTCAGTTGCAGAGCACATGCTTAGCATGCACAAGGTCCTAGGTTCAATCCCCAGCACCTCCATTAAAAAAGAGAAGAAGAAAAGAAAAAAGAAAGTTTAAAAAAAAAAACATACATATTAAGTAAGAGTATGTCACAGTTCAGCTTGTCTCTCTGTCATTCATATTTTTCTTTTCTTTATTTTATCGAGGTATAGTTGATTTACAATATTATGTAAGTTTCAGGTGTACAATTTAGTGATTGACAATTTTTAAATGAAATATTAATTGTTAAGATCTTTGTATTACACAAGCTTGTATCTGTTCTGAGAGGGCACATAACACAGTACTAGGTTCATAGCAGGCTTACTAAAGACTTGTTGAATTGAATCAACTTGACCTAGCCCTCCCACACTATTATTGTTTGTTATCCCTGCCTTAGAAAAAGCAACAGATGCTCTGCTGGTTAGGGAGGTTAGTCTGGTTTTGAATACATGTAAGAAGTAAACTGGAGCGAGCACTGACCCTAAGAAAAATTCCCTCATTCTTTTATTCAATAATTCGACAAATACTTCTTGAGGATCACTATGAACCTAGCACCGTGTTAGAGGCTGAGAAGGCGTCGGAGGCACCACGTAAAAATATTTCATCTCTACCACTGAGAGTTTCACCGTCTGGTGGAGGAGACGACCTGCTCTCACCTTTCTGTAGTTTGGTGGGCTGAGTACCACAAGAGAGGCACAGAGGGCAACGCAAGCTCCAAGCAGATGTGTCCTCTGCCTGGCATATGGACACCTGTGTGTGCCTGGAGATCTTAATAGAGGAGCTGGGATTACTGCTGTCTCCACATTGGTACAATCTAAAATGGCAGTCTGCTCTCTCTGCTCCCTTGGGCACTTGGGTCTTCATGAAATCAGATTTCTGAGGTTCCCAGAGCTTCCTCTGTACCCAAAAAGGAGAGCAATGGGGAGACCATGGTTAAAGGCCTTCCAATGCTTAATGTGTATCATCTCAGATGGCACCCCCCACTGGGGCAACTTAATCATGCTCTTTCAGATAACATTCTAAAACATTCCCTGATCTGACAGCCCCCGCTCCAGACAGTCCCGCTCCAATAATCCGCACAAGAAAATGCCCTCATAACTCTACATTCCTCAGAAAAGAGTCTTCCTGAAGCCCAGAGGCAGCAGAAATTCTCCAATGACTGAGGATCTTGGTTTATGTCTTCCTTGATCCTGGCCAAATTCAGCTCAGCCCAGGTCTATACTGGCACGTGGGCTTATCTGAGGCTAATAAAGAAGTTGACATATGTAAAGTACTTAACACAGTGCTAGGCACATCATAAGGGCTATAGCGGTGTACCCACCTCATAAGGTTGGTGTCAGGATTAAATCAGATTATCCATGTAAAGTGATTAGCACTCAATAAATGTTAGTTCCTTTTATCTAGTATAATCATCTTGGTCAAGGGGTACCCCAGTTCCAGTAAATTCCACCCATGAATCTGTGTCTCTAAGAAGTTGACACCTGTGGGATCAAAAGTTCTGTTTATGAAGAATTGTTACACAACAC
This sequence comes from Camelus ferus, assembly GCF_009834535.1. Taxonomy (NCBI): domain Eukaryota; kingdom Metazoa; phylum Chordata; class Mammalia; order Artiodactyla; family Camelidae; genus Camelus; species Camelus ferus. The sequence continues at coordinate 66,890,170 of NC_045732.1, read as the reverse complement.
CAAGGTCTAGAATTCCCATGATGGTGCATTTATGACTGAGAGGAAGAGGCTGGGGCAGGGACCCCAACCCCATTCCAGTCACATGACTCTCACGAAGATCACCAATGACCTCTTTCTTGGTAAATTCAATGGATCATTTTCAACCCTTATCTTCTGTGACCTTTGTCTGTCAACAGGCAGCACTGGCACTGTTGAGGCTTCTTTCTCTCTGTGACACGTTTTGTTGGCTTATATGATGCCACACCCCCTCTTTCTCTCTGGCCAGGTTCAGTTTGGTTGGACAAGGAAACCAAACTGGTTTTCTTCTTTCTCTCTGGCCGCTCCTTCTGATTCTCTTTTGCAGGCTCTTCTTCCTTCAGCCATCCTGCCACTGCTGGTGACCATCAGGATTCTTTCCCAGTCAGCCTCCTCTTCTCACTATGTATAGTCTCCCTTGGGCAATCTTATCCACACCTATGGTTCAGTGACTCATATGCTGATGACTCCTAAATCTCTTGTCCAGATCTCTCTTCTAAGCTCTCCACCTATAAACTTGACTGCCAATTGGACATTTCTTCATGGATGTCTCACAAGCACCTCAAACTCAACATGGTCTTAATTCAACTTACCATCCTCACCTCACCTCCACAAAGAACCTCGTTATTCCTCCTATGTTCCTCCCTCCTTCTCCGTCATCACCTACATCTAATCACTGTGTGGATAGCTCTACTTCTAGAATAGACCCTGCATGAATCCATTTCTCTCCATTTCCATTAGCACCACCCTAACCAGACCACTGTTGTCTCCTACCTGCAACTGCTCTCTAATGAGTCTCCTTTCCTCCTGCTTTTTTCCACTCTAGTTCATTCCCCACACTAAACCTGGAAGGAATGTTCTGGAACAGTGAAGATGATCAGGTCATTCATCTGCTTAAAAGCTTTCAACAACACCTCAGAGTTATTAGGCAATAATAATTACAGCTTGTATTTTTAATAGTACTTAGTATGTGGCGGGTATTCCTCTGAGGTACATACTGCCAACATCCAATGATGAACTAAGGCCTAGCAACTGTGTGAATGAGCTTGAAACTGTATTATTCAGCTCCAGTGAAGCCTCGAGAAGGCTGCCCCAACCATCAGCTTAATTGTAACCTGAGCCCAAAACCACCTAGATAACTCACTCCCACATTTCTGATCCTTAGAAACTATGTGAGATAATAAATGTTTGTTGTCTTAAGCTGCTGAGTTTGGGGGAAATTTATTACACAGTGATGGATAACTAATTTATCACTCTAGTGTATGACCTCAAACTGTATTCATTCATTCATTCAGTCAAATAATAACTATAAAATGAGTACCAAATATGAAAAATGTGAGCACAAAAGATGAAAACTACAACTACCTCTTTGTCCATGCTCCCTTGCCTTTGTCTCTCCTTACTGAGGGACAGTGTTGAGGAACCATCCCTCAATCCCAAAAGGCAACCCGAGTTTTCACATTTTTGTGCTTTTATGCTGCCTGAGCTATCCTTTGCTTCTTTCTTAAAAAAAAGAAATATTTTTTTTGAGTTATAGTTTGCTTCTTTCTTAACCTGGTTACCTGCCAGTCTTTCTCAAAGTTGGGTTCCTGTATTGCTCTCAGTCTGAGTTGCATGCTTCTCTTTTGTGCTCTGTTAACGTTCTGTACATACCTCTCCCATAGCAATTACCTCTCCATTGTATAGTAGACCCTTTCCTTGTCCAACCAAACTGAACCTGGAAGGAGAAGCTAGGTCTTACTCATCTACACCCCCCAGTGCCTGCTTGAGGGTTTGTAGAATGAGTGAACCAATGAGTGAATGACTGCTGTAAGTTTTAGAGGGGGCAGGGATCTTTGTCTTCTTTGTTCACTGATGTATCCCAAATGCCTAGCACAGTGACCGCTCTATCAGAAGTGCCCAATAAGTAGGTATTGAATGTTGTAGAACATTTAATGAAGAAACAAATAAATTAATACAAAGCACACAGCCCTGGAACCTAGGAAAATATGCTCAATCACACTCATAATAAGTGTAAATTAAAACTAAACTTGCAACCTCTTTCCTTCGTATTTGATTTGCCAGTATCTGAACGTTTGACAGCATTCTGTTGAAAGTAGTAAGGAAGTGGACACTCTTGAGCATTGCTGTTGAGAATGCAAGATGTTGCAACCCCCGGAGAGCACAGCTGGGGAATATCTATCAACATGTGAAAATGTTTACCCTTCTGGGTATTTATCTCACAGGTAGACTTTCACACTGATGAAACAACTCATGTACAGGGTTGTTTGTTGTACGGGGTTATTCGTTGCTTCAAACAGTGAAATGTTATAAACAACCCAAATGTCCATCTACAGGGAACTGGATAAATAAAATACGGTACATCTGTACAATGTAGTACCGTGCAGTTGTTTAAAAAGATGATTGAGGAAGCTGTCTCTGTACGATACTGAAATACAGTTGGCCCTCTGTATCTGTGGATGAGGAACCCACGGATACAGTGGGCCAACAGTACTATATCACTTTATATAAGGGACGTGAGGATCCCCAGATTTTGGTATCTGCACAGGGGTCCTGGAACCCGTCCCCTGTGGATACCAAGGGATGACTGTATCTTTATGATATATACTACATTGAAGAAAACAAACTACAGAGAAAGGTATATAGTATGCTACCTTTATGGAAGAAAGGAGGAAAAGATGAAAAACACACACATCTATTTTCAAAAATATTAAAGGGCATACAAGAAGTTAATAAAAGGGGTTACCTATTAGAGGTGAGAGGATTGGACAAGGAATGGGGTTAATTAAGCCAGGGTAGGAGGAACACTTCTTAATGTATTATCCCTTTTCAATGATTTTGAATTTGGAGTCAGGTTAATGTACTACCTTTTTGAAAACAGTAAATTACTGGAAAAGCAGCCCTGCTTTCAGCTATTTACACTTTGCAAAAGACAAATTCATTCCCTGAAACTTATTCGTGTGCTTCTCCCAAAGACATGTACATTCAAACAGGGACTCGAAACTGAAGTCAAAGAAAACAAACAAGCATGGTGAAATTTCAGGCAGCAGCAGCCATCCAGCAAAGGAGAGAAGGAGCTCCCCTGTCACCACCATAATCGTATCCCCTATTGTGCCTTTACACAGACCTTGCCTTTCCCAAGCCAGCCTCTTCTCTTCATCCCCTGCTCATCACCCTGCCCACACATTCAGGAAACAGAGCCGAGAAGGTAAGCTCCTAGCATCCAGGGTTACACCCAGGCTCCCCGTTGTCCTAATATCTGTGAATGCTAGCCTTGGGTAGAGTAAACGAATTTCTTTTGCTAATGGAGAATCAAGGCTTTTTGAAGAAATATATGTGGAATAGAAATGTAGAAAGGTGCCCTTGGCCTTCTAGAAACAGACAAAAAAAAAAAAAAGAAAGAAAGGAAAAGAAAAAGCTATAGCCAGCCATTGATGATACCAAGCCTGAGCAGTTTATTTGCTGCCAATCCTATGATCATGAATGTCTCAGAGCCGTAATTCTGTCTGATTACCCTGTGCTGCCAGGAGGGTGAAAAAAAAAAAAAAACCCAGAAGATTAATGTTTTGTGTGGCAATAAGGTGGCAGGCTTGCAACTCTGAGCTTGTCTCCCATGAATCAGAAGCCGTGCTGAGAGGCTTCAAGAGACAACGACATTTTATAATGATTTTTGTGTGTGTGTGTGTGTGGAAAGACCTGTCAAGACCAGATTCATTAGCTTCTGTCTCTATTGACTTCTTCAGTAGGTGGGCCAAATCACCCCGGGCAAGATCCTCCTCCAGTTAGTTGCTTTTGTGGCGTCAGGTTATGTGGGAGAGAGTGGTGTGTGTATGTGGGGGGCAGGGGTCAAAGCTCTTTGTCCCCTTTTGGGAGGGGTATTTTTTTCTTTTTGGTGGTGTATGAGCTCTGATTTTCAACCTCTGTTAAAAGACAGAAGCCTGAGGAACTATTGTCAAGCTGTTTCAATGGGAAGCCAACTTCAAGAGTTGTTTCTAGTTCTTTCTCAAGGAAAAAGTGGCCCATTTAAAACAAGAACGATTGTTCAGTTGGCCTATCTATTGACCCAAAGCATTTAAGCTACAGCACCCAGAATTTAAGTACAGACTTTATAAATCTGCCCAGTTAAATAATAATACCCTCTAAATTTGAATGTAGAGCTATACTACAGATAAGCTGTGTGACTTAGAAAATTTACTTAACCTCTCTGAGACTCAGTTTATCTATAAGATGAGGATAATAATATTATCTAACAAGGTGGTGGTTGTGAGGATGAAATGAGATAAAATTATGTATTATCTGCCATGATTGCAGATATCCAGGGTTCAGAAATTAACTCTACCACTTATTAACCATGTGACCTTGGGCAAGTTACCTAACCTCTCTAAACTTCAGAGTTTGCATCTCTAAAAATGGAAATAATAATCTTCACAGCCCAACGAGGTAAGTACCATTAAGCACAGGTTAAGAACTTAGCAAGGTGCCTGGCATAGTAATCATTCAAGAACCGAGAGCTAGTAGTAGCGGTAGGAGTGGTCAGAGGTGGAAGAGGAGGAGAAGGATAGAAATGAACATAAAAACTACAGGAAGAGAGATTTGGCTCGGACACAAGAACTTAGTGACTCTAAATTTTAAAAAAATCATCTCACTCCTCCCACCCCCACCACACACACACTTAAAAACTCCATATGACTCCAAACACCTTAGCATTGCATACAAAACCTTTTAAAAACTCTGTCCTCTTTTTATTTTTCCAGCATTATTGTCCTCCTGTCCCCTTCTTCTAAGCTGCAGCTCAGACAAGAAAAGTCCCATAGTTTTCATGCCCTGAACATGTAAGACTATTTAGACTGTTGTTATTACTATTATTTGTTATTTATATGATTATTTATACTATGTATCGAGTGTTTTGCCATGTGCTAAGCATCTTACAAATGTTATTCCCACCAGACTGCAAGCTCCATGAGGAACAAGACCACCATCTCCATCTATTTACCACTCTACCCATGGTGCCCAGCACAGCACCTGGCACATGCATGGAGGGCCCTCAACAAATATTTCTTTCTTTTAATTGACGTATAGTCGATTTACAATGTTGTGTCAATTTCTGATGTACACCATAGTGACTCAGTTGTACATATATATTCCTTGTCATATTCTTTTTCATTTTAGGTTATTACAAAGTATTGAATATAGTTCCCTGTGCTATACAGTAGGACCTTGTTGTTTACCTATTTTATATATAGTAGTTAGTATCTGTAAATCCTGAACTCCGAATTTATTCCTCCACCCTCCCCTTTCCCCCTGGTAACCATAAGTTTGTTTTCTATGTCTGTGGTTCTATTTATCTTTTGTAAATAAGTTCATTTGTGTAATTTTTTAGATTCCACATACAAGTGATATCATATGGTATTTTTCTTTCTCTTTCTGGCTTACTTCACTTAGAATGACAATCTCTAGGTCCATCCATGTTGCTGCAAATGGGATTATTTTATTCTTTTTTATGGTTGAGTAGTACTCTATTGTGTATATATACACAATTCTAGTGTGTGTGTGTGTATACCACAGCCTCTTTATCCACAAATATTTCTTGATGCCTGAAGGAATCTAACTCTCACAACAACTCTATGAGATACAGATAACTATTATCTCCATTTTACAGAAAAGACACCAAGATTTAGCTACATTAAATAAAAGTCGTAAAAGTCGTAGAGCTGAGACTCAAACCCAAATGTGTCTGACTCCATGGGCTCTGCTTGGAGCCCCTCTCCTGCCCAGCTCACTTTCCCCAGTGCCCACCATTAATTCTCATGCCTTCGTCCCTCTGCTCATGCTGCCTGCATGCCCTTTTCTCTCTGTCCATCTGGTAAACTCATCCTTTAAGACTCACTTCGTGTCAGTGTCTCTTATAATTAATCTACTTTGTATATTCTACTGTATTCTGAAAATTATTTGCAATGGCTTTCACAATGCATAAAATGGAGGGGGGGACCCAAGTAAATGCTAAAAAATCATAGCTAAAAAAATTAGAGTTAGAAAAAGAAACAAAAACCCAGGGAGGTAAGATTCACTTAAAAAAAAAAGTCTACTAAAACAGTCTTCTGTTCCTGGAGAGGTGGCCCACAAATTTCTTTCTTTCTTTCTTTCTTTCTTTCTTTCTTTCTTTCTTTCTTTCTTTCTTTCTTTCTTTCTTTCTTTCTTTCTTTCTTTCTTTCTTTCTTTCTTTCTTTCTTTCTTTCTTTCTTTCTTTCTTTCTTTCTTTCTTTCTTTCTTTTCTTTCTGGAGGGACTGGGGATTGAACCCAGGACCTAATGCGGGCTAGGTATATGACATGCTCTATTACTGAGCTATTACCCTCTCCCCTAAAAAATTTATTTCTAAGCTTGCTAGCAGCCAAGGCAAGGATAGAAACCTGATTAGTTACGGGATTCATAGTTTCCATAAACTAAAAAAATACCTGCCCCTCTTCATTTTTAAAAGAAGCTCAGCTTTTTTGTGGGATTTGAGAGAGAAATCCTCTGAGGATTCTCAAAAAAGAAGACACTGTAAGATGTAGTGGATGGCATTCTCCACAACACTCCTACATAAATTTGATAGGAAACTGCTTATTTTAATATCCCTCGTTGCAAAACAATGGCTTCCTGTGAGAAATCTTTCTTGGCTACCACCCCCAACTTCTCAAGGCTGAAATAGGGCCCTTCTTTGTTCCTGTAACATCTTGTCCTTCCTTCTATCAAATTATGTTATAATTATTTAAATGTCTATATTCCTCATCAGACTGAGAGCTTTTTAGGGAACAGGTAGCATGTCTTGGTTGCCCCCATACCTGTGCCTCAATTTCCTTATCTGTAAAGTGGGGATAATAATGATAATTACTTCCTGGAATTATTATGATGAGGAAATGAGTTAATGCATTGAAAAGGCTCAGAACATTGGCCCAGGGTGAGCACACAGCTAAGTATTAGCTCTAATTTATCCTCAGCATGTACAATGCCTGGCACCAGACATTCAATCAATACATGTTGGATGAATGCATAAATGGATCAATGTATGAGCCTCGGAAGGAAGCTTGTAGATGCTCTTTGCCTCGAGAGCCCTCAAACTATGGAAGAAAACCATTAGTCTTAATTTGTTTACCCTCCTTAGGTCTTCACTCAAAGGTCACTTTTCAGTGAAGCTCTCCCCTAACTCTGCTATCTAAAATTACAACTCACTTCAAAATGCTGGCCATAGCCCCTCCCCAGCTTCATTTTTCTGCCTTAGCACTTCACACTAACATGCTATATGTTTGATTATTTATTGTGTTTATTCCTACCCTTCCCCCACGAGAATGTAAGCTCCGTAAAGCAAGAGATGTTGTTTGTTTCTAGACAAGAATCTGACACATAGTAGATGATCAATAAATATTGATTGAAAGCATACTTGTATGGAAGCGAGGTAGAGGGGAGACTAGAATGAGGCAATGAGGCCCCCAGGGCATGTTTAAGGAGGTGCTCACTCTCTGGACAGTGTGCTGAGCCAGCCTTTCCATGACCTTAAGAAAGTGACCCCTTACATTTTAAGCCCAGACATCTGGCTTGTTCACCCCAGTCGCATCCCCGAAGCAGGGATGGACCAGATGAGCTAGGGAAGTTCCATCTAGTCCTGGGCAGTGGAATGCTGGTAAATGCTTATCAACCAGCTCCTTGGCAGGAAGAACCGTGATTTATAATGTTTGCCATTTTCTGTGGTGTAAATATTCCCACCACGGCCCATTTCAAGCTATCAGAGAGATGGCTCTGAATACAGAGTAGGAAAACGTGCCCAAACAGCTCTTGTGAGCTTGTGCAAGTTGTCTTCTCCACACCACTGGCCAGGATTCTTGGACTTTTACTTAATGCAACCAGGGCCAGCGTGAAGGATGACCAACACAAATTAAAAAGAGTGAGTGGATCACCATTACCCATCTCCATCACTAAAAAGTAGTCCAGAAGTACATATCCTCAATGGAGGGCCAGTGGCATCACTTTCAAATTATGAAGGATGAAAGGAGGAAATCTAGTGTTTTCTGAGGACTATGAGCCCGCCCTCTGCTAAGCACACAATCTGATAAAGTAGATACTGCTATTACCGATGAGGCAAGTGAAGCATAAGGATGATAAATAACTTGGCTGAGGTGACACGTGTAGCAAGAGGCAGAGCCAAGATTCAAAGAGAAGCCCGTGCGTTTTCTCTACATAGCATAACATGGATCTAGGGCCTCAGAACAGTGAGCTCTCCACACACATGTATTAAGAAGCCTCTGTAGGCCTGGGCAAGTGTCTCAGGCTGTATTCCAGTGAACTCCCTTCTCCCCATCTGTGTGAGCACTAGCTCCAGAGGACAGTGGTTGCAGCTGTCTTGTTTTCTATCTTCAGTGACAAGCACAGTGCCTGTGGCATAGATGTTATTCAATAAATAATTGTCTAAAGATGAAAGGGACAGAAAGAAGAAAGGGAGTAAAGGGGGGAAAGGAAGGAATTTTTGTCCCTCTGATACTTTTTGTGTTTATGGATGACTTGAGAAGACTTTTGAGGAGAAATGTGCATAGATAGCCTCAAGCAAATTCCTCTTTCCAATTTCTACTCATTAGATTAAGGTAAAGCCCACAGTGGAGTCCCTCTGATCTCTTCTGCCAGAGATTCACAAGAACGTGGACCTGGGGGGCTAGATTCTGCAATTATCTTTACAGCAGATTTGCTTTCCTAACTGTCATGTGCATGGGTCAGGATTGTCTGTGCCCACTCTGGTGCAGGTGAAGGGCAGGTAGCAACCAGGGGTGGCACTGAGTGTCAGAGGAAATGGGCACAGACTTCAACATTCCTCTGAGCCCTACAGCAGGCAACCCTTCCATGGATAATTGAATAGTGACTGAACTCAGTGACTGGCTAAATTTCAGGACTATTCCACTCAGAAGCCTTGCCCAAGCACTTTTCATGAGACTGGGGGGGGGGGTAGTGGGGGACGGTAATTAGGTTTATTTATTTATTTACTTTCTCTGTATATTTTTTTATTGCAGTATAGTCAGTTTACAACGTTGTGTCAATTTCTGGTGTACAGCACGTTTCCATCACACATGAACATACACATATTTGTTTTCATATTCTTTTTCACCATAGGTTGCTATAAGATATTGAATATAGTTCCCTGTGCTATACAGTATGCACTTGTTGTTTATCTATTTTATTATTTATTTTAAAAACTTTTTTAATGGAGATACTGGGGATTGAATTCCGGACCTCATGCATGCTAAGCACTTGCTCTACCACTGAGCTATATCTCCCACCCTTATGAGATTTTTTAAAGAGATGCAGAAATTATCTTTAGATTGGGTTCTCTCTCTCTCTCTTCTATTCATGAACATATAATCAGTGTCAAGCCAAATGTTGCCCGAGTTTAAATATCTTGAGCTGATTTAATGCCTGGGGTCGTATATTGGGATGGCTTCCAGGAGAGGCTGTGTGCATCCCAGCGATGTGTTTTGCTCGGCATCCCCAATATTCTGGCATTATTTTTTGGTAATTGGAAAATATTTTTAAAAAGACAGGAGATGTTGCATTAAAAAACATCAGCTCTTTGAGTTTCTCTTGAAAATGTGGAAGCTGCGCCAACTTTAGGCACACAGTCTGACCTGCAGCCACGCTGGGCTGGAGCTGAGGAGCGGCTGCCCTGTGCGAACAGAGCATGCGCGCCTCTCTAATTCACCCCTGACCCACTACTTCCTGTTCTCTGTCAGGCAGGGAGGTAAGCTGTCATTCGCAGTTTATTATCTCCTTTTTGCACTGCTATTTCGTAATTCAGAAGGGTATGTGGTCTCTAGTTTGCCACAAAGACTGGTGTACTCCACCCACTAGATTTTTTTCAGTTGCCTACCTCACTCCTATAAGTCATTAGATCTGTGTCCAAGTCTCTTGACCCTATGCTAAGGGCACAAGGCTGGTCTTAGACACAGGCAGGCTTTGTAGCACTGATGGGTGACATAGGTTGCCACCAGAAAGCCCCTATGCCTCAAAAATAGCTTTCCGGTGGCCTGCCTGAAATTCACATTTTCAGTCACTTCTTAGGTCAAAGAACTTAGTCTTCCCCTTTCAAAATGAAAATGTGTTACTTGGTTGGTAGGGAGGGGCAACCCATTATGCTGGTTTCCAGGAATAGGAAGGGGAGAGGGTCTGCAGCAGAAGGACATTGGAAGGGATTCAGGATGGCTAAAGTTGTTCAGGTTACTTAGGTAGTCTCCAGCAAAAAAGAGAGAGCGAGGGAGAGAATGGGACCCAGAATAATTCAGCTTTGCTCAGGAGAAGTGCTCAGTGCCTGAGCGCACACTCAGGATGGGCAGGCGCTGGTGGTCCTCTGGGTGGAGGAGGCATAGGAGTGCAGGAGAGCATTCACCTTTTGTGGCCAGTGGCCCCCTCTGAGAAAGAACAAATTTGTTCTTGAGAAAAGACTGCTTGGTAGGGTGTAACTCACAGGTGGTGTGAAGGCTGGAGCTCTATAAACAGATCTTCTAGCAGTTACCAGAGGCTATTTTTGATCCTCGCAGCATCAGATGCTGGGCAGACAGTGCCCCTGTTGGAAAGCAGAGTCAAGCGACACAGCAATTGGTGGCTCCCCTAGGGAGAGGGCTTTCTGTCGGTTTTTTCCGTTCCGACACAGTCTGCACGGAACTTCACCATTCCCCTCCTGCAAGCGCGCCGTGCATTGGCAGCGACCCCTCCCCAGCTCCCCGGAGCCCTGAGCCGTCTGTGTTAAGTCGGGTAGGATCCAGCAGCCAGGCAGCTGCCCAGACTAGCCCGTCAGCCACTCCTCGCCCTGCTTCTCCAGAACACCAGCTGGATTCCAGAACTCCCCTGCTTCCATTGCCTCTCACCCCTCACAGGCAGCTCTTCCCTGCTTCTCTAATCTGGCTTTGCTTTCAGGGATTCGATTAGAAGGGGCTCAGCTCTTTAGAGAAATGTTAGTTTTGAATATATGAGGAGGGGGATGGCCAAAGTGGGGAGCGGGGTATTATTTTGGTGTTTGGGGAGCAGCAACCAGAGAAGGTCTGTGCAATCTGCTCAGCCGTGGCGGAGGCAGTGGAAACAATGAGGGGAGCAGATGCGGGTGGTAGGAGGGGACGGAAAAGTCAGGGGAAGGCTTTGTCCACCTTATTATTTTACTCCAACTCTTCCCCTCTTACTGACTTCCAGCTCCGGTCATATCCTCTGTGCCTCGCCCAGAGCCCTCCAAGCTCCACTTGCGCAACTGTTCAGGGGCCTGGCCCTTTCCTCCCAGTTGCCTCCTACTACCTGGGCACAGGCTGCATCACGCTGATTTACAGATTAGTCAGATGAACACTTAACACCCACTTCCCCTCAGCCTTGGCAGCTTGTATTTCCATGAGAGTGACAAGAAGGGTGGAAATACTTATTAGCTACTTTATTTTATATTGAAGCCAATCTTCCCAGAGGCCACATGCTTCCCATCCAGTGGTGGTCGGTACTTGGGAGAGGCTACATGAACTTTTCAGGCCACTGGGAGTTCTTGGGGAAGTGGTAATTTACTAAAGTCAACCCTGATTCCTCCTGTGATGTAGCCACTTGGCAGATTATCTGAGGATAGTGTCTTTCTCTAAGTTGGCTTCCCCTGCCTCCCAGCCAGTTTCTGAGCTGTCTTTCCCCCTGCTCCTATGACAGCCTGTGGATGTGTGCTTAAGGAATGCAAACTTGAACATTTGCCTACGCAAAATGGAAATACAGAGGAAAATTGGATGGGGAAAGGGGGCGCACTCAATCCACTGATTCCTTCCTATGTCAGCCAGAAATGATTTGGGGCCTTCAATTCAATCCCCAAATTCCAAGCTCACACTGTATGCCAAAGCCTTATGTTGGTAGCTAGAGAGTCGGTACTTTTAATTGTCCTACTTGGTTTCTTTTTGTTTCTCGGGGTCCCAGGGAGACAAGAGAGTAAATGTGAATGAAATGGATTGACCCATAATGCCAATCACCATCATCATCATCATCATCACAGGATAGCCAACACTTACATAGGACTGATTATGCACCAAGCATAGTTCACAGGGCTTTACATGAATGAACTCAATTGTCACAACTCCAATTTGAGATATTAAGAACCCTGTTTTAGAGGACAGGAAACTGAAGTACAGAGAGATTCAGTGATATGCCCAAGGTCATGGGCTAGTCCCAGGCAGCCTTTATCCAGGCTCCACAGGCTTGACACCACACTATACCCCTCACTGCACACATTTCCATTGTTTCTGTTTTCCCCTGTTACAGAACCACTCTCAAACGTAATGTCTTAAAACAACCATCACTCTCCTTGCTCACAATGCTGTGAGTTAGGCATCTCAACACAGTTCAGGTGGCTTGTCTTTGCTCCATGGTCCCTGGAGGCTCAGCTGGATGACTCAAACAGCTGGGAACTGGTCAAGATGGCTTGACTGGGCTTCTATGTCTAGAGCCTCAATTCTCACTGTTGACTGGGTTCCTGGATTCTCTTCTGCATGGCCTTTCCATGTGGCTAGCTTGGGCTTCCTCACAGCATGGTGGTCTCATAGTAGTCAGACTTTTTCCAAGGTAGCTGGCTGCCTCAGAAAATGCAGATGCTTTTAGGCCTCTGAAAAAGCTAGACCTGAAACTGTGCACAGTGTTACTTCTGCCACGTTCTACTAGTCAAAGTAAGACCTGAGACCAGACCAGCTTTAAGAGGAGATAGAAGAGACTCCACTCTTTGATGAAAGGAGTGGTATGCTGGTACATGGAAAGAAGTAATTAATAGCCTTAATAACCATCTTTGGTGACTACTACACCACTTATATACATTATTTATATTATGCTTTATATATATGTGTTAATTTGTTTCTTCACATGTTTGTCTATATAAACTTAAAAAATTGATTAAAAAAGTCAAAAATTATAGATATTTTGGCCAATACTCTGCAACCATTGACCCAGCTTTAAGATGCCTAGTGAGTGTTAGAAATCACTCCGAGGCCTGGATCCCCATGAAGTGTTTTAGTGCCTTTTCTGGTGGCTCAGCCAGCTCTCCCAGACCCCATTGACTTAGAAGACCATGATTCTAGGGCTGACCCTGGGACCTACCTGCATGGGATTGCTTCTTTCTTCTAAGACAGAAACCAGAGGGCTTCTCAAATAGGGTTTTATCCCAAGGCATTAGCCCAGTGGGACTCACTCAGGGAAAACCAGCCAGCCTGGCAGACCTCATGGCTTTAAGAGAAGCTTCAACCATTGAAGATTCCTGGCTTGTGGTGCTAAGGGAGGAGAGTGGACAAAAGGAACTCAGGAAACATGAATTTGTAATCCTGGTTCTGCCTCTCTGCATGTGGATGGGGGACAGACAAGAAGGAGATAGCAGGAGGGCATGGTGGATATTTGTGAGTTACCATGTCACCTCACCACCTATAGACCCCAAATGACCATGAATTAAGTGATACTTTATTGTCTCCCTTCCCCCAGGGATGCTTCTGTTATGTCCTTTCCCCTCCTCAAAAATGGCAGGACCTTTGGCATAGTGTCCCACTTCTCTGCCATACGCAACCTCTTCCTCCTCTTAGCCTAGCCAGCTTCTTGTTCCTGCTGCTGAGTGCTCACTCATTCATTCAGTATTTATTGAGGGCTACTATGTGCCAGGCACTGTTCTAAGCACTCAAGAGACAGCAGTGAGCACATCAGACCAGAATACCTGCCCTTGGATAGCCTACATTCTTTTAAAATGAAACAGATGATAAACGAAACAGGCAAAATACACAGCATGTAAGGTGTTGAGTGTTCTTAGAGAAAAATGAAACAGGAAAGGGAGATAGAAATGCTGGGATGGTTTGGGGGGCTGACAATTTTAAACAGTGTGCATAGGAAAGTGCACTTTCTCTCTGAGAAAGTGACATCTGAGCAAAGACCAGAAAGAGGTGAGGGAGGGATCATGTTGAGAATAGATTCTAAGAGGAAAAAGACAGAATCAAAGAGGACAGCTAGAGGGGGTGGCAGATTGGATTAGTGTTATTAATTTTCCACTCCCCTCCTGTTAGAGAATTTTTATGCATCCTTTTGTCATGTGACTTTGCAGCACTTTCTTCTCGAGCAAATAGAATATAATTTACGACCACGTGGCTGCTGAACATGGCCACATGACTTGCTATGTCCAGTGAAACGTCAGTGGGCATGATGCTAGCAGAGATTTTAAATGTGTTTGCCTGATTTAGCTTGGCCTCTTGTATACCTGCCATCTGCCGTGAGGAGAACATATCCCAGCTGGCTGCTGATCCCAGAATGAAGAGATACATGGAGAGGATATGAACTTGACTCTCAGCCTGAAGCAGAGCCATTCCAGCCAGCCCACAGACCCAGGAGCAAGCAAAAGAAATGTTGTAAGCAATTAACATGTGGGGATTGTTTGGCAATACCGCCAGAGCAATAGCTGACAGATGGAGGTCTTGCAACAATTCATCTAAGAGATGATGATGGTTTAGACCGAGGTGGTAGCATTGGAGATGATAGAAAATGGTCAGATTCTGGATATATTTTGAAGACAGAACTAACAGTATTTGTTGATGAACTGGATGTGGGATATGAGAGAGACACAGAAACAAGGGAAACATTCAGAGACAACTCCAAACAATTTGGCTTGAGCAACTGGAAAAAAATGGAAAAGGCTAAAGGTGAAACAGGTCTTGGGTGAAGGGAATAGCAAAAGTTCAGCTTGGGACATGATGAGCTTGGCATGCTTGTTAGAGAACTCACAGTTCAGTGTTTTCCCGCAGACTGTCCTACGTTTTAAACTTCGAAAGAGTAATGATACTTCCATCTCTCTGAATTGTTTGGAAAGCTCCAAAGCCCCTACTCCAGTGGCCCCCTCACTCCATTTCCCCAACTGGTGGTGGTTTTGAAATTTTTGCGTGGAAGGAGCTTAAAGAAAGCAATCTGTTTAAAAGGGAGCTAGGAGACTTTTCTTGCAGCTGTCTTTGCATTTAAAAAAACATGGTTTTTGCTTGGATTGGATGCTATAAAGCAATAAAAAGAGCATTTTTTTCTAAAGATACTCTTGTTGGCACATTACATAAGATTGAGAAAATATCAATTTTCTATATCACATAATACAAACCATGAGGAAGTTCTTACCAATCTCACATGACACATTGGAACAAAGCTTCCCAATAGTCAAAGGCCACAGGACACCATGGATAGGACACTGTACTTTGCTCCAGGAACTGTGCTAAGTGCTGAGAATGCGGTAATGCAGCAGATGGTAATACTGTTTAAATTTATTGTCACCCTCGCCCGAGGGTATATTATACTTCCTCATCCTGTTAAACTCTGGAATGGCCATGTCACTTGCTTTACAATGAAATGTGAATAGAAGTGACTATACCACTTCTAAGCAGAAGCTTTCAGAGCCATAGAGTGATTAACACTATGGTCTGTCTTCTGTCTGCTCTGTGAACACCAATATCCCAGATAGGGACTGCTCTGTGAACCTGGGTCCCAGAGGGAAGACACATGGAGCACAGCCATTAACAACCCATGGCCAACACGTAATATGAGCAAGAAATAAATCTTTGTTTGGGGGAGTCATTTATTACTGCAGTATAACTTAGCCTAAACTGACTACTACCAAGTTATAAATGGGACAGCCGTGGTCGTTGTCCTCATGGAACATACAATTCAATGAAGAAAGCAGTAAATAAGTAAGAAAAATTAGAGAGAGAGAATTATTGCTAGACATAACATGCAGTGAATGTGATTGTGTGTGTGTGTGTGTGTGTGTATAGACTTCCTTTATATAGGTGGTCCAGTAAGGTAGGTTGCCAACCCTTGGCCCACAGAGCAAAAAGACAACTCTTCCTCTTTCTTTCTCTCTTCTCCATCTTCTCCCTTTTCCCCTTATCATCCCCTACCGTCAAGTCTCATTTATCTCACCTTCCTCCTCTATGATACTTTCTCCAGATTCTTTCTTTTCTTTCAACTCTCCACATTTCTATACATAGGTATATGGGCACATATGTGTACACATACATACACTTGCACACTTGGACACACACACACACAGAAGTAGTGCTTTGGAAACCGAACTTGATAATCATAACCCTGGGAGCCCTGCTTATCCTACCAGACTTGCTGCACTGCTTTAATTACAGCCATTATTCACAACACCTCGCACATTTTCAGTCTTGTTGACAGTATTTGGGAAGCAGCAGCTGCTCCCTTACTTTCACATTGATTGCTACTGTTTTGCCTTGCAAAAGAATATTAAATATCACAGTTAAACACAAATCTTCTTCAAGACAGTGTCTGCTCGCAGCCATTCAGATCTCGTCTCTCTCATTCAGCTGAGCTCTGCAGAGCACGTTCAGATTGGCTCCTCTGCTCAAGTTATTTCAAGATGTCTGGCTTTGATTTGATGCCACCCCCCCTGAAATCCCCCAACATCTCTGATGCCTCTGCTGCTGCCTTCCCCTCCAGTTCCCATCAGTCCACCTCAAGATGATCTACCTCTCCCAAGCCAACCCTCTGTGACTCTATTAGTGAGTTTCATGTGATTTTTAAGGACTTGGGGAAAAATTTCTGACCCCTACTCTAGCTCATGGCTCCTGAAATGACACAATTTATAGAGCAGTCCTCCACCTTCAAGCTTCCAGGCCAAGTGGTTTGTACATTGTTTTTTTTTTTTTCTCTCTGTCTCTATTTTTATGGAGATATAGTCAGTTACAATGTGTCCATTTCTGGTGTACAGTCATACATTTTTTTTAAAGATTGTGGACCCATTAACTATCTGATCAGATGTATGACTGCTTTCCTTAGAAAAATACACATACCCACAACATTTTACATATGATTTCAGAGGATTCTTTCATTTTCTAAAGCCCACTCATGCACCACCTGTCTAGGGGTACCAGAGTCCCAGGTGAGGTTAGGTGATGAGAACACCAATCCTCCTGGGGAAGAGTCAGCATCCATCAGCAGGAGTGAGTAGAACAGATTCTTTCCGGAGGCGTTAACAAAGGGGGTAACATAAGGATGCAGGCAAACGTAAGTGGCTTTAAAAGATTGCCTAACTTCAATTCTGCCTTTCTCCTACTCTCTGCTTTCTACAGTCTGACCCATGCTCACGCCCTTTCCTCACTACAGTCTTCTCTCAGAGGGCCTGATGTGCAAGGGCAGCTCCCCAAAGCACGCAGGATGGACCTCCAGGTCTGAGATTTCCCGTGTGTTTTGAAGTTCCAGGCCAGTTGTCAAGGCTGGCCCAAGCACCAGCACTTTCTCTGAACCCATTCTTTTCACTCCCAAGATCTGTAGGAAGCACGTTCTTTCAACCCAAGTCTAGCTGACAGCGTGACAAGGACAGCAGTGGACACTGGCCTCTAGAGTTTAACCTTTGAGTATTTATTTACAGTTTTGGACTCCTCCTGGCCAGCATTGGAAAGCTGCTGACTCTTCTTTCTCCATGACTGGTGAGCTCTGATGATCGGAAGTAATACAGGTGGGAAACGATGTACTTCCTTCCTTAGAAGGCATTCTAGGGCTTCCCTTGATTTTCATAAACAAACAGGCAGATTTGGGATAATAGGGTGGATAGGTAGAATTGCAGCTGAGAGACTGAATTGAATGAAAAACTGGAGTAGTGCTTTCAGCGGACCCCACAAATGTGAATGAGTTGTTAGGGAGCCTGAATATTGAAGCTGATTGGCTGAGAATGGGAGGCGGTGGAGGAAAGAGTAGGGGATTGGGAAGACACCTAGCCTGCTCTTCACTGTGTAACTTTGGGCAAGCCACTTTTCCAGCCTGAGGGTCAGTTTCCTGGATGTCAGAATCAGGCAGATTTATGGTCCTTTCATCATTAACTACGTCATGCTATCCTTCTGGAAACTTCTCACCCAATAAAGCAAAGAGGGTGGCTGCCTGGCTCCCAATCCCCCTTCTGTTAGGGAAGCATCATGGGGAGGTGGTTAAGAGCACAGGATCAGGGAGCAGACTGTCTGGCTTCCCCACCCCTAGCTGTGTGAGTTCAAGCAAATCCCTTATAACCTCTCTGAGCCTCAGTTTCCTCATCTGTAAGATAGGAATGAGAATATCCCCTCATTAGGTTGTCGTGGGGCTTAAATGAAATAATGTACATTAAATACTCAGATCACTTGGTGGCACATGGTAAGCACTCAATATGTGCTAGTCACGATTATTATTCCCTGAGAATGACCCCTTTTATACATGAAGGTGGATTCCCACACACACCCCTAGTAGCCCTGCCTATGCTAAGGGACTCTGCCTTCCAGTCCTAGCTGGGATAGAACCTTGGCTCAGATTCAGCCAATAGACTTCTGTCTCCAAGAAACATAAACTTTGAATAGAGTAAGTCAGAGAGTACAAGATGTTGCAGCTGAATCACTTTAGTGGCAACACTTTGGAACAGAGACTGAAGACGTGTTTTATTTGTCCCTTACAGTGTCTTTTATGTTAATGTGGATTTCTAGCGAACATTTTAAAACCAGGGAATGTCAAATAACAATCCACAATTCTGACTTTACTGGATCGGGTAGCACTGGGCCAAATTCCTATATGGCGACAATTGGCTAGCGGGAAGTAACAACTGCCCCAGTTCACTGGAGCCCACTTCAACCCTGCTTGACCCCCCAAGTTTGTCATCCTTGCTACTTGGGGGCATACTACTGGCATGCCTTGGTTTCTGCTATTCCTGGGCCTTGACTATTTCACTCTACCTTTGGTTCTATGAGACACCCCAGAATCCTGCGAAATATTCCCCTCAACATTTTGTATTCCCCTAAGCTACGTAGAGTGTCTGTTTACTTGCAGCCAAAAGATAAAAGACTATCAGAATGGCTGGACTCCCGTGGTAGAGCCTCTAATGCGACTGGTTCCAAAGAGCTGGCAAATTCCATGAAGTCCTTTTCAGACATTCTGATTTAGTTCTCTGATTGTCAAGGGTTGTAATCATGAGTTCCTCTACCTGGAGTTTCTATATACTAGTATCTAAGAGAACATGTGTTCTGAACTGATTTTCCCAGACAGATCCAAATTCAAACACTTGGTTCTATTATTCCCCAAAATTACAGTTGTCTTTTTAAGATAACGTGTCCTAATCTAGGGGTTGAAAAATATACTCACCATCTACTTCAAATCCTAAAGTTTTTTTTCATCATTTGAAGTAGCTCTGAAACATTAGGAGAGGGCATAATGAAACCACTCAAAATCAATTTTAAAGTCTCTTAAAGCTCTATTTAAAAGTGGTTTTCAATAAATATCTTTCTGAACATGCATAATATTACGTCCTCTCTGCCTAGAATTCACTACTGCCCTTCTCACGTGCAAAAATGCTACTCAGACTTCAAAGTTCATCCAAAAGCCACCTTCTAGATAAAATTTCTCCCTCCCACATGGGGAGACTATTCACTCCCACCAGTGTGCTCCCATAACCCTTTGAATATACTTTGAATATAGCACTCAGCACATAATATTACAGATATTGGTGTACTTATCTGTCCCTTGTACAGACGCGTGAGAGCTCTTGTCTGTGAGCTTCTTGAGGGTAAAATTCATGTCTTGGTCATCTTTGTATCCGCAGTACCTAACTCATGGTAGATGCATCACCCGTGCTTGCTGTATAGAGGTTTGTTGTGAAAAAAATTGAAGTTAGACTAGAAAAAATTCCTGAGAAAGATGTTTCCATAGATTTTACATGGTGGTGATGAACATGGATTACAAATACTGAATGGCAGTGAATAGCAAAATATTTGGTGTCACCAACAAATGAAAAACAAATGGTATACAGCACAAATGACTGGATTTTTTTTTGCATGGTGAAGGTAGATTAGGGAAATTGGCATAGCTCTTAATAAGAGATAGAAGACGTGTTAACACATCAAAAATGAATATATTTCCAAAATATAGAGTTTTATGCAAAATGTTAAATTTTTAAAAATTATTTTTATAGAAAAATACATGTGCGTTCAACTGAGGGTGACTGGTTAACAAAGTCATAGATGGCTAAAGCACATGAAAATAAAGTATGAATCAGAAATGGAGGCAGACTTGGGCAGAACACAGAAGTCTTCATAAATATCTTCAGAATGGGAAACAGCACAGAGTAAGAATGGAGACATCAATAGTCTGAAAGACCCAGAGTGGAATCTTCTGTCTTGGAGGCTGGAAAATCAAAACTAAAACCCAAATAATTCTATGAACTGAAGCCAACTAAATAAACCAGTTGAGACTTTGGGAGAGTCATCTGTGAGCAGCTAGAGACTTCACAATTGATCTGTGAAGCCTCAGAACCCAGGACAACTTTAGGAGAAATTGAACACACCAAGATTAAAAAAATATGAGAAGTCAGAAGGTGAATCTAGAGTTAAATGAAGCTGTGCTATACAACAGGTAAGGGAATGATAAACCCTTATATTTGATTATTTATTCATCCAGGTTGTAGCCCCAAATAGAATGCCAAAACTCTGTGATTGCAGAACCAGTGGACTGGAGGTCCCTGAAGACATATATTTGCATAAGTTGATAGGGATGGTGGAGATTTGAGGATGGAGGAGGCAGGAGCCTGAGGAGAGATGAGGAGAATAGAGGAAATATTATTGTCTGAGTTATGTATTGATGCATAAGAAATTACCATAAACTTAGTGGCTGAAAGCCACACGCATTTATTATCTCATAGCTTCTGTGAGTCAGGAATTTGGATATAGCTTAACTGGGTCCTTTGTTTCAGGGTCTCTCACTTGGCTGCAATCAAAGTGTCAGCCAGGGCTGGAGTGTCACTGAAAGGTTTGACTGGGGAAGGGTCTACTTCCAAGTTCACATGGTTATTGGTGTGATTCAGTTCTTCATATGTTGTTGGATTGAGTGCCTCAGTTCCCTTCTCACTGTTAACTAGAGACATCCCTCAATTCTTTGCCATGTGGGTCTCTCCAACAGGTTGCTTGCTTCATGAAAGCAGGCAAGCTATGAGGGCAATAGAAAGAATCGGCCAGCAAGACAGAGTTAAAATCATATGTAACATAATCACAGAAGTGACATCTCATCACCTTTTTCACATTCTATAGGTTAGAAGCAAGTTGCTAAGCCAGCCCACACCCAAGGGGAGGGGATGACACAAGGATGTACCAGGAGACAGGGATTATTAAGGGCCATCTTAGAGTCCGTCCACCACAATTACTGAGTTTGTGCCCCAGTGGTTCTGAAGAGATTAGCTTTGAGTCTAGTTAGAACCAGGTGCTGGAAAAGCTGCGTACTTTGTGTGATTCTGGGCATAAGGTATGCTGCTTCATGGCTCAGGTGACAAAGTGAGTCACAAAATTAGGGGAGGATTAATACGTCCCGCCCACCCCACTGCCTACCACTCTGCTACAGACAACAGTACCATTCAGGATGGCCGTCAGCAGAGGACAGCTATGTATGGTCCAGAGTGTTCTCATGGGGCCAGAAGCAATGACAAGGGGTCTTGATAAGGAAACTAGAGTGAAAGCATATGAGAAGACATGTTTCTAAGAATAAAATGAAATGCAACTAAGAGAGCCTTTGAGGGAAGACTCAGTTCCTCCCTATTCAAGTGTCTCTGAGAACCTGGCTTTGGTGTTATCTGGGCATTACATGTTCATGTGCTGTCTTGATTTTTCCTCTCAAACCACCTCTTTCTCCAACTTCCCTGTTTCTGATAGTAGTCATTTGGGCTCCAAATCTTGGCATAATCTTCAAGTCACCTGTGCTTTCCTAGAGTCATTTCTGCCAACCTACTAACAGTTCAGGCTCTCAGTACAATTTGGTACATCAATTATCTCCTATATCAGTTACAATATAGCTTCAGCTGCAAGTGACAGAACACCCAAAATGGCAGTGGCTTAAACAAGGTAGATATTTATTTCTTGTGAATGTTAAGATAGAAAGCCAGGGCTACTGAAGGCTCCACAATCATTGGGACCCAGAGTTCTTGTACCTTGTTATTCTACATTTCTCAACACAGCTCCCATTCATGGGCCAGTGTCACATCATGATCCAAGATGGCTGCTCCAGTTTCAGCCATCTTGTCTGCATTCTTGCCAGGAGGAAGAAAGAAAAACAGAGCTATTCCCCTTTGAAGGATACTTCCTGAAAGTTGTATCCACCACCGAAGCATAGCTTATAGCCCACTGGCCAGAACTTTAGTCACATAGCCACTCATAGTTCCAAAGGAGGCTCGAAATATAAAATTTATTCTGGCAGACACATTCCCAGTTTAAACTTGTGTGCTGTATACGAAGGAAGGAGAACTGATACTGGGGGACAAGTACCAATCTCTATCTTAGACTATCAAACTGAAGTGGTTCCAAACTTTCTCAACTTGAATTTAATTCTAATTTTAGCACTAGAAGTGGGACCTTACAGATCACGTGGCACAACTTGCCTTTTACAGAAGAGGCAACTGGGATCCAGAGATGAAGTAACTTGCTCATAGCAATTTGAGATTAAAACCTGACAAATTCATCTTCCTTAAGTCTCTTACAGTTTTTAAGAGGAAGAAAATATGGTGGAAAACCAGAGGCTGGGGAGTTAAGAAGGCTGAGCTCATTTCAGCCATGCCATCAGCAAGACGTGTCACATTGGACAAGTCATTTAATTCTCTTTTTGTCTCAATTACCTTCTCTGTAAAATAAGAAGATTGGATTATATGTTTCTACGTGATTCTATGATATTTTGCCATCTCACTACCACCATCTTTTCAATGGTGGTCCACTGCCTGCTGAATTTAGGTATCTGAGGCCTCCTCTGCCC
Source organism: Camelus ferus (assembly GCF_009834535.1). Taxonomy (NCBI): domain Eukaryota; kingdom Metazoa; phylum Chordata; class Mammalia; order Artiodactyla; family Camelidae; genus Camelus; species Camelus ferus. The sequence goes on along the minus strand of NC_045732.1, from coordinate 66,867,368 downwards.
ATCACATACTCATTATTTCCTGAACACACCCTACATTTCCCTTTTGCTTTTTTGCTGTGTTTTATAAAATAGACTGCTTCACCAACTCCCATCTTTGGCTGATAATAATCTTCTCCATGTGTCAAGGCCCATTTTAAAATAAATACATACATACATAAAATTAAGCACTTACTATGCATTAGGCCTTGCTCTGAGAAATTAACATGTATTAAATCATTTAATACTTAAAATAAGCCTGTGAGATACATGTTATCATCATCCCCATTCTACAGAGGAGCAGACTAAAGCATAGGAAATTAAGTAACTCTGAGGGGCACAAAACATGCCTCATCAAGTAGTTTCCTCTTCTTCGTGGTCACACATTTCCCATCCTCCTTCGCCATTAAGCTAAGACCACGTGGCTGAATTCTGACCAACATAACATGGACAGAAATGATGTAAACCATTTCTAGGTCTGGACCTTAAAAACGTCTCCTGGATCCCTCCTGTCTTTTTCTCCCTTTCTGCAGCATCTTCAGAGGCTGTATGTTGACATGGTGGTATTGCAAGATGGTGGAGCTTCCATCAGCCATGGTCCTTTCTATCCTGACTATTCACTTGCCTCAAGGCACATAGTTGTTAAAGGCAGAGACAAAATGTGAAGTCAGGCCATGTGACTCCAGAGCTCATGTTCTGAACTTCTAGGCCATCCATATAATGCCTCCTCTTCCTACTTTTGTAACTTTTTCTATGGAATATTTCAAGCATTTACAGAAGTTGAAGGAATAGTACAATGAACCCAATTTAACCATCATCCAGATTAAGACATTTTCAACTCATGGCCAATCTTGTTTCCTTTAGAGTTCCACTCCCTCACTATTATTTTGAAGCAAATTCCAGTCATTATATCGTTTCATCTATAAGCATTTCATTATGTATCTCTGTAAGATAAAACCTCTTTAAAAAATAACTATATCATCATCTCACTAAAAGTATAAGCAGAAATTCCTTAATATTATTAAATACCTAGTGTACATATTATTAATTTGTGTTTTTATAGATTTTTTGAAATCAGGAAAAATGAGATCTACACATTGCAATTGGTTGATGAGTCTGTCCTGTCTTTTTTTTAAAAAACATTTCCCAAATATGCATAATATATAAAATATATATGTATATAATTGACATAACATTGTATACATCAACAAAATGAAAAGGCAACCCATGGAATGGGAGAAAATATTTGAAAATCATATGTCTGATAATGGGTTAATATTCAAAATTTATAAAGAACTCATAGAACCCAATAGCAAAAAAAAACACACACAAAATCCAACCTGATTAAAAATGAGACCGAGGAACTAAACAGACATTTTTCAAAAGAAGACATACAGATGGCCAACAGGTACATGAAAAGTGCTCAACATCACTAATCATCAGGGAAATGAAAATCAAAACCACAATGAGATACCACCTCACACCTGTTAAAATGGCTAATTATTGAAAACAAGAAATAACAAGTGTTGTTGAGGATGTGGAGAAAAGAGCACCCTTGTGCACCACTGGTGGACATGTAAACTGGTGCAGCTACTATGGAAAACGGTATGGAGTTTCCTTGAGAAATTAAAAATAGAGCTGCCGTAAGATTCAGCAATTCTAGTCCTGGGTACTTATCCAAAGAAAATGAAAATACTAACATGGAAACCTATATGCACACTTATGTTCACTGCAGCATTAGTTACAATAGCCAAGATATGGAAACAACCCAAATGTCCATTGACAGATAAAGGGACAATGAAAACGTGATTGTTACATACATGTATAATAAAATATTCAGCCATAAAAAAGAATGAAATCTTGCCATTTGTAACAATATGGATGGAACTTGAGGGCATTATGCTACGTGAAACAAGACAAAGAAAGACAAATATATGATCTCTTATATGTGGAATCTAGGGAAATAAAACAAAAACAAAAACATTGTGTAAGTTTAAGGTGTACAACGTTTGATATACATGTATGCTTCAAAATGGTTAGCACAATAAAGTTAGCTAATGCATCCATCCCATCACATAGTTAACATTTCTTTTTTGTGATGGAAAAGTTTAAGATTTACTCTCTTGGCAACTTTCAAGTATATAATACAGTACTGTTAACTAGAGTCACCATGATGTGCATTAGATCTCCAGAACCTATTTATTTTCTAAATGGGAGTTTGTACCCTTTGACCAGTATGTCCCATTTTCCCCCTACTCCTTAGCCCTGGCATCCATTGTTCTACTTTCTGTTTCTATGAGTTTGACTTTTTTTCTTCAGATTTCACATATAGATGAGATCATACGATATTTGTCTATTTCCATTTGACTTATTTCACTGAGCATATTGCCCTCAAGGACCATCCATGTTGTCACAGAAGTCAGGATTTCCTTCTTTTTATGGCCTAGTAATATTCCACTGTATATATTTATATGCACACATTTTCTCTATCTATTCATCCATTAATGGACACTAAGGTTATTTCTATGTCTTGGCTATTGTGAACAATGTTGCAATGAACATCAGGGTGCAGATTCCTCTTTGAGATAGTGATTTCATTTTCTCTGATTATGTACCCAGAAGTGGGATTGCTGGATCATACGGTAGTTTTATTTTTAACTTTTTGAGGAATCTCCATACTGTTTTCCATAGTGGCTGAACCAGTTTACATTCTCACCAGCACTGCACTAGGGTTCCCTTTTTCCCACATCCTCGCCAACACTTGTTGCCACTTGTCTTCTTGATAATAGCCATTTAAACAAGTGTGTGATGATATCTCAGTGTGGCTTTGATTTGCATTTCCCTGATGAGTAGGTATATTGAGCATCTTTGATAAGGCTCTTAAATATCTATTCATCTCTAAAAACCCTTCTTTCTCTTCTTTTATTCTTTGTAATTTATTTGTTGAAGAAAATGAGTAGTTTATCCTATAGAATTTTCTATAGTTTGGATTAATGCCACCCTCTTGTGCTTTTCCTGATTTTCCCAGTTGGAATCATTTCTTCCTTCTAGGAACTCCGCTTCCCACAGCTATTTGTTGCCCTTTAATAGCACTGATTGTAGCCTTGATTTTTTTAAGTATGAGTGTGTACTTGCTCTCCTGAAAGAAGGAATAACCCCCTTTTCATCTCTGTGTGAACTTCCACCCTCAATCCAAGACCCTAGACTTGTTTTTTTTGTAGACTAGGAACTCCATAATTTTTGTGAGACTGTTGTTTGATGTGCTGAGGTCAAGGTGGCAGTTAAGCTGTAGGCCTGCCTGACAGGGTGTGGAGACTTGCTGTTTGAAGAGAAATATTTGCCCAGGAAGGAAGGGTGAGAAGGGTTAGGAGTCTAGGCCCTGGAGTCAGACATCCTCATGTTTGAGGCAAAATGTCACTGTCTGCTGACTGGATGACTTTCTCAAGTCATTTGACTTCTCCATATTAGTCAGGTTCCTAATTGCAAGCAACAGAAACTGACTCTAGTTGATTAAAGCAGAAAATGGGTTAATTAAGGTTTAATTAAGTTTACAGAGTAATTGGGAGGGATGGAGAACAAGGCTTGAGGCAAAAAAGTCAAGAATAATATCCAAAACCACACCATGGGCCTGTCTTGGTGAGGAAATCACTGTCGTCACTATCAACAACTTCAAGCACTAGGTGCCACAGTTTGCTCTGTTAGAGTTCCTGGTGATTCTTCACTTCAGACAGAGGACTGGAAGCAATGCTGGTAATATCTAGAGACTGTTTAAGAGACTGCATTTAGTCTCTTAATGTGCTGACAACTCCGTCTCATTGTGATCTAATGAATCAGAATATGGTCAGTTCCAGAAGAATTTGTCAGGTCTAGAGTGAAAGCCAAAATCTTGGTTCTACTGTTTATCTTCCTACCAAAAGGCGGACAGGAAAAAAAGAGCCCCATCCTTCCCTGTGGCTCTTCAGGAACTATATCCAAGGTTCAAAATCAGAAAACAACTTTTCAGCATTGGTTTCAGAGCTAGCTAGCTCTACCTCCTTCAGGGTTTTTATTCTTACCAAAAAACTACACTATTTGGGCCCTACTCTCTCCAAAGCTAATCTGATACACTAATTTGATCTAAGAGGTTAATGATTCATAAAGCATTATTGTGTAGTAATTCTACACATTCTAATAAGAACTTTCAGTTAATTAATTCTTTCCTTTACTCAGCAAACATTTATTGAACTTCCATTATGCTCTGGGCACTATGCTAGATGTTGGAGACACAGGAGTGACGTAGACAAACATGGCACCTGCACCAATTGAGGCTTACAGTCTGGTGAAGACAGACAAGCAAATATACAACTATAAAGAGGTATATGATGGTTTTAAAATATGTCAACAAATTCTTTTATGCTCTTGTCAGGAGGTGGGATTTAATTCCCCTCCTCTTGGGTGTAGGTGGGACTTAGTGACTCACTTCTAACAAGTAGAATGCAGCAGAAGTAATGATGCATGAAGTCTAAGACTTGGTCATAGAGACACTGCAGTTTCCTTCTTTCTCCCTTTCTTGAATCACTTGCTCCGAGAGGAGTCACTGCCATATAATAAGGACACTCAAGAAGCCCTATGGAACTGAGGCCTCCTGCCAAAAGACATGTGAGTGAGCCCTCTTCCAGGTAGATCTTCCAGCCCCAGTCAAGCTTTCAGATGACTACAGACACAGTCAACACTTTGTTTACACCCTCATGGGAGATCCCAAGTCAGAATCACCCAACTAAGCCACTCCTGATCCATAGAAACTGTGAAATAATAAATGCTAATTCTTTTCAAGCCTCTAAGGTTTGGGGTAATTTGTTATAAAGCAATAGGTAACTAATACAAAGTGTGTAAGTGTCATGAAAAAGGAAGCACAGGGTGCTGTGAAAACATATAGCACAGGCTCTTAATCAAGTTTGGAGAGTCAAATAAGTTTTTAGTGAGTGGTCAGTTAACTTGAGACCTCAACAGAAAAGAGGAATTCACCAGGATGCAGGGATTGATGTAAAAAGAAAAGTATGCACAGAGAAACTTATGTGTGAAGGCAGAGAAAAGAAAGTAAATTTGAGGTTTTACTTCAATGGAAGTGAAGAAAAATCTGGAGTCAAAAAGATCAGTTAGAAGACAGCTTCAGCCATTCAAATATAAAAGTATAGTCACTTGAAATAGGGAAGTGGCTGTAGATGTGCTAAGAAGTGAATGAAATTGAAAATTATTTGGGAGGTAGAACCAATACATTTTGGCTACCTAGAGATTTGTTGGAAAGAAGTTGCAGAAACTCTCTTCTGGTAATGATTTTCTCCTTGAAGAGGAGGTTAGGTCATCTGTTCAGAGTGGGTGGGAGAAGTAGGGAGTTCAGGTCCTTGAAGGATATGGAGAAGGTTTGCAATAGCTGATCTCGTGAGTGGGAGAACTCTGATACTGATAGACAGCATTGAGGACCCAACTGAATTCAGAGACTACAGATTTATGGAAACACCAATGTGCACAATTATTTGATTTTCTCTACTATGTTCAGCAGCTCAGGTTCAGGAAGAAGGAAGAAGGTTACTTGAATTCACTTAAGATTGGAGGTTTTGCCTGGGCAGGTAACACAGAAAGACAACGGAACAAGGATTTGAGGTTACTTACTTGAGCATAATTGGAGTGATGAACAACGGCATATAAGCTGAGTTGGGAAGGAGATGAGGACAGGAAAGAGGCCAATAGAGTGAAGTGTGATACACGCTGTGATGTACCACCCAGATCACCTTCCAATGAAGGACTTGTTGCCTCGGTTGTAAGGAGTGCCATCAGCCGTGCTGCCAGAGCCTTCAGAGATTGCTTCACAGATGCAGAGAGATAGCTGCCTTACACAAAGAAGTCACACCCCTTCCCCAGTGGCCCTCATTCAGTAATTGACTGAGACGTGAGTATAAAGGCCTGGTCATCTTGGCCCAACTCAGAACAACACTTAAGGACTGTTGTAGCTTCAGAACTTCCCTATGGGATTGACCAAGACTGTCACTGGGCCTTCATTGTATCCCAGTATCTGCCCAGTTCTGCTTCCTTCTCCTCCTTTCTACAGGTCTTAATAAACATCTTGCACACTAAACTCCCTCTCAGAGTTTGCTTCCTGGGGAACCCAACCTGTGACATGGCGTCTGTGGACTGAGTCCCAGTGAGGTTGAAGGACTAGTATACTGGGAATAATTTGAGGTGGAAGGATGGGAGGGTGTGGTAACAGGGTGAAATGTCTTATGATTTCAGAGGTGGAGCAATTATGGATGATGATGAGGACAAGGGTGTGGCCAAGAGACTAGGTAGATAAAGTGGGATAAAGGCAGGATCTTTGAGGATGAGGAAGTCACCAAGAATTCACTAAGTCACAAGTATTTATTTTCTTAAGAATCTATTGTATTAGCTGTTTATTTTTGTGTAAGAAACTGCCCTCAAATCTAGAGGCTTAAAACAATAAACATTTGTTATCTCACAGTGTCTGAATCAGGAATTTGAAAGTGTCTCTCACTATGTATTGACCAGACCTATATCTCAAGGCTTGACTGAGGGAGGATCTACTTCCAATTTCCTTCCAAGCTTACTCACATGGCTGCTGACAAGTCTCAGGGCCTCTCTGGCTGTCGACTAGAGGTATCAGTTCCTTGCTACGTGGGCCTTTCTTTCCATAGAGCAGCTCCCAACATGGCCGCTGGCTTCCCTCAGAGTGAATGAGCAAAAGAGTGAGAGAGGGCATTCAAGACAGAAGGCATAGTCCTTTGTAATCCAATCTACGAAGTGACCACCATCGCTCTGCTTCATTCTATTTGCTGGATGGGAGTCAGAGTTTAGCCCACACTCAAGAGGAAGGGATTACACAAGGGGGTGAATAAGAGGAGGGGGAGATCATGGGAGCCATTTTGGAGGCTGCCTACCATACCTACTATGTACATGGCACTATTCTAAGTGCGAGAAATGATATAGCAGTGAACAAGGCAGGCAAAGACCTTTTTTCTTAATACTTTCAAGTTGGGTGGGACAGACAAAAACAAGTGAGCAGTCAAGATCATTTCAGAACATGGTATGTGCTATGAAAATAATAAAGTAGGATAAATGAAAGACAGTAAGTGGGTGAGGTGGCAGTAAGGGGTTATTTTATAACGGATGGCCACAAAATACTTCTCTGAAGAGACATTTCAGCCAAGAACTGGATGGATAAGAAGTAGTTATCCTTGCAAAAAGTTGGGAGAAAAACTTGCTGGGCAGAGGCAAGGGCAAATGTAAGGAATGAGCTTGGCAAGTTCTAGTGGCAAGAGCAGAGTAAGAGGATCCAAAAGGACAGACCAGAAGCAGGGGGAGGTGATCAAACAGGACCTTGTAACCCCCGCAGGGGGAGAAATATGGACTTCATCCTAAAAGCAATGGGAGGCCACTGGAGGGTTTAAGCAAATGGTGACACAGTCTAATTTAGGTTTTTAAAATATCACATTGTCTGCTGTAGGGAGAACACAGACTGAATTTTTGAAGTGTTGAGTAGAGATATAGAAAGATGGCAGGACTTGATATGGAAAGAATGAGAGGCAGGTGCTTGTGTATCCATCGAATGATGGAGACGTTAGTAGGTGACCATAATGCACAAGGGGACGACGTGGGATTGCTACCTAGAAGGAGCTTCAGAGGAGTAGAGGTTTTGACCTACAGGTGGAGGAGGAGTGGTCTGGAAGCAGCGCTTCTGAGCAAGGACACCAAACTCACATCCTGGCTTACAAGTTGGTAGGTTGTGAGGTAATGAACTGCCTCCACTAGAGAGGCCTATTCAGGAAGCCAGGTGTCAGTAAAGGCATCAGGAGTAAAGAACATTCGATGAGGAGGTCCCTGCCTGAAGCAAGTGGTGGGGAGCCCTTTCATCATCTGGTGTCACCAACCCACAACAAAGATCATTCAGGACTCTTCTCTGAGTTTGAGCACCGTCATTCAATTTGAGGCAGAGACACTATAAATTCAGAGAATTCTGAGGTGGATGTTAGCCAGGTAAGCTGTTTTTGGAAATTAATTGTAGGCTTTAGGCTTCAGCCTTTGAAATTCCAATTAGGCTATTCATCAGCCTCCCTTCACAAATCTTCAACTTCTCTTCATTCTTCAGTCTACTGCTCCCCTCCCCCTGACTCAGCTAGGGCAGTCGGCGAGGGAAAACGTGCTTTTCTGGCTTCCGACAGCAATGACCAGAGAACTAACAGGCCAAGCTGCAAAGAAGCCAGCCAAGAGCCAGACTTGGCCCTGGAGTCAGAGGTTCTTTTCTTTCCCCTTGGGCCAGTGTTTCTCAACCTTTTTTTTTTCTTTTCTTTTCATTATAACTCCACTCAAGAGCCTTTTTAGACATTTCTTTCCTGGTCTCTTTCTCCTCATGAAATGTTAATACTACAGCTGTAGTGTATATCTGTTTACGTGCTGTGGCTTTTTGGTGGGCCACACATCACTGCAACATCTAAGATCCCTCCACCTCTAAGAACCAATTTTGGCCCCCTCGGGGGTGATATCACCTCCATGGATAATGCATTCCCTAAGGCAAAGAAGCACCTCTGATGGTGAAGACTTTAGGCACAAGGGTAGAGCCCATTGCGAGACACTGTAGTGTTGGAAGCTGGGAGGAGTTAGCCCCGCACCCAGACCGCATCAAGCACGGAACCTAACGCTGCTGCAGATAGAACTGTGCCTGATACTTCATAAACTGGAGGTCGAGTTTGGAAATTGGTCCTTTGCACTTGTTTACTTATCCTTGGTAGGTTCCATTAGAAGCCAGTGGTTGTTCCTGGGACTGCGAGCTGAGTTCTAGACTGGCAGAGTAAACCTCACACCAAAGGTGACCACCTGAAACCACGGTCATTCCACGAAACAAACACTGAGGGGCCTCTCCTGTGGCAAGACCGGGCCATGGCTTTTGGGTGGAATCTTCCATCTTCTGTGTGCCTAGTAAGCAGCCTGGCATCCCTGCCTCCTCCCCCCTGCTGTGGTTCTTCCACTCATCTGACAGGAGGAACACGTGCAGCCCACCAGGAGGGCTGCCTTCCCCATCTCCTCCAAGACGGCTTATTAGCTGGAAGGTAGCGGAGAGGGTAGGGGTGGGGCAAGGGGGGGCTGTCCTGGAGAGGCAGACAACTCCCCAGAGAGCAGCCTCTAGCTGAGCTGCATTGAGGGAGCTGGGGGCCCTCGTCTGGGCAGTGGAGTTAGGGAGAGAGTGCCTCCTGCCCCCGCCCTCTCCCACTCTCAGGCTGCCGGAAGCTGGGCAGGCTGCCATGACCAGATGCTCTATTATTACCCAGCCTTTCCTTCACCTGAGCCTCCCCTCCCCTCTGAGCAGCAGCAGGCTGTCCACCTCCATTTCCAAGCCTATGTTTCCAGGACAGCAGGCTGAGATAGACTGTATCTATAAAGAGAATCATTGAAGAGCTCTTAGGCTGGACTATGCTATTTTCTCATCTCCCAAGCAGACCTGGCCTCCCAGCACGCTCCCCCAAACAGTCTGATCTGGGAATAAAGCAAAATCAGTGTGTTCACCTTATTTATTGGAGACTCACATGTTAGGCCCACGTGACAGCCCCCAGTGCCTTGAGTTCCCCGGGGCTCTCTGATTTTCCTCGGAGAAGACTCCCATGGGATCTCTCTCTCTCTCTCTCTCTCTCTCTCTCTCTCTCTCTCTCTCTCTTTCTCTCTCTCTCTCTCTCTCTCTCTCTCTCTCTCTCTCTCACACACACACACACACACCAGTTAACACAGGAAGGAATCCTCCAGCTGTGTTCTGAACTCTGACTCAGTGGGTCCCACACTTCAGTCTGTATCAGAACCACCTGGAGAGCTTGTCCAGGCAGAGGCCCCAGAGATGCCGGTTCAGTAGGTCTGGAATGAAGCGTAGGCGCTGGGATTTCTAACAAGCTTCCGAGTGACCCAGATGCTCAGCAGTCCCAGGCTGGCATTGGGGAAAGATAGCTCTAGGCAGCTCTTGGATGGGCTTCAGGAACTCCATGGACCACCCCCGGCACCCTATGCAGATTGTGTGTATGGTGCTTTTGTCCAGATAGATGCCCACACAATTAAAAGACTCTGCTATAAGAGAGTAGTCAGAACATATCGTGTATTTCATGGGAAGAAGCAGACATTGATCAACAAAGGAGGCCACTGGATCCCCTGGGGGAGGCTGCCTGTAGGAGGGGAAAGTGCCACCAACTCAAAAGAATGGCCCTTTTGCCCCCAGAGACCAAGAGCTGGGGTCTTGATGACCAAGTGACTGTTTTCTCATAGCACAGTCTTCTGTGAAAAAATCAAATGCTAGTCAAGTCCCCCTTATCCATGGCCTGCTCCTGCAAGACTCAGGCCTCCCCTAAAGCCTGCTTTGTGCATGAAGCCCTCTATCCTTCAACTGTACCTTCTCCTCTTGGAGTGGGGATGTGCTTGGTTTGTGCTTTAATGAAAGAAGAGACAGAAAGAAGGGGAAGAGAGTGGGAGAAAGATTGAAAAGGTCATTTTTTAAATCTACATATCAAAAAAGATAAAGAGCTCCAAGTGTGATTCTCCCAAACACACACACACACACGCACACACATGCACACATGCACACACAGACTGGGATGCTCTTATAACCACATGGTATAATTTGAGAGACCCCCACACAAGTGTCATTTTCCCCATCAGTCACTTCTCCTTTATAGCTTCATTTGAGTCTTGAATCCTGAGCTTTTGCCTCTTTCAAGTTTTCCTGTCAGAATTCAAATATTGCCGTCCCTTGGTATCTGAGAGGAATTGGTCCCAGCACTCCTGTGGATACCAAAATCTACAGATGCTCATGCCTCTTGTATCAAATTGTATAGTATTTGCACATAGCTTATGCACATCGCCTGTATACTTTAAATCATCTCTAGATTATTTAAAATGCCCAGTGCCCATTGTCAATGCTGTGTAGTTACCAGTGCATGGCAAATTTGAGTTTTTCTTTTTGGAACTTTCTGGAATTTTTGTCCCAAATATTTTCAGTCCACATTTGGTTGCATTGATGGATGTGCAAACTGGGGAGATGGAGGGGAAACTGTGTTCTAGTTGAGGACTGAGACTTCAACCTGGGGTTCTTAACCTGATTCCATGGATGTCCCTAAATTGTGGGAAGCTTTAGTGTGTGTCAGAATTATCAGAATGTGTTTACATGCAAATCCCATGTCCCCATCCATTTGCAAAGAATCTGATTTCTTAACTCTAGTGAGGTGCTCAGGAGTCTGTAATTTAAACATGGCTCCCAAGAGAGTCTAATACAGGTTGTACCTAGGACACAATTCAAGAAACACTACTCTTCAGAAGGACTGTGAACTCCCTAAAAGGAAATGTAGGTGTGTGAGTATATCTCTGGGCATTGGGTACAGAGCTTGAATCAGATTCTGAAGGATTCCTTGAATTGAAAAGGTGAATAATCACTAACCAGTTAACATTTTAGCAAGGAATAGCAAAACTAGGATCTGGAATATAAGAGGTAAGGCAAGAAGGAAAGGAACTTCCCTAGACTGTACACAATAGTGAATCAGGGAAAGCTCCTCAGCAAAGTCACTTTGCTACCGGTTCTGACTGAGAAATTGGAGAAATTACAAGTATCATGACTAAAATGAAGGATCTTTAACCTGTGGAAAAAATGTGCAATTTATATCACAAAGAGCTCTTTTCTTTACTACATAAAGAGCTGTTGCAAATTAATAAAGGCCAGACATAATATTAGAACTGCAACTTATGTTGTTCATCAACTACACTGCAATAAAAAATAATTAATTACAATAAAGAAAAGACCACTAAGCCAATAGAAAAAATAGGCAATGGATGTGAACAAGCAGTTCACGGAAGAGAAAACACAAATGGCTCTTAAACATATAAAAATATGCTCAATGTCACTCATAATAAGAGAAATGCAACTTAATACTGCAATAAGATCTCATTTTTCACCTGTCAGATTGAGGGATATGAAAAAGTGTGATAATACACTGTGCTGGTGGATGTGTAGATTGGAATATCACCGTGGAAGGCATTGTATAAAAGTTACAGAGGCCCACATCATTTGATGCAGCCATCCCACACTTAAGAATTTACTGGACGGTGGGGGGAGGGTATGGCTCAGTGGTAGAGTGAGCTGCTTAGCATGCACGAGGTCCTGGATTCAATCCCAGTATCGCCATTAAAAATAAATAAATAAACTTAATTACCTCCCCCCCAAAGTAAAACAAAGAAATAGAAAAAGAATTTATCAGACAAATGTACTCCCATTGTGGAAAACCTAAATACCTGTCCACAGAAGACAGGTTAAATAATTCATAGCAATCCATATGAAGGAATAGTGTGCAGCTATAAAATGGCTAATTGTTTTATGTGCTTATGGAAAGCATCTTGAAGATGCATATTTCTGTGGGAGAAAAGTGAGATGCTGAACAACGTGTCTGACATGCTGCCATTTGTAAAAGTATATGTATATTTGCTTGTATTTATATGGACTCTTTCCTGCAGAATACATGAAGGACTGTTAACAGTCATTAGACATGATAGGGTTTGGGGGGAAAAAACTTACTTTTTATTTATACTCTTTTGCATCTTTTGGCTCATTTGCATGTATTTCTTATTAAAAAATAAATAAAATGCTAAAAAATGGAAACTAAAGCAAGCAAGCAGGCTCTGGCTGCAGTGGGAAGGGTAGTTGCAGAACGGGCGACTGGAGCAGAGATCCTCCCAATGAGAAGCACGGTCCCCCAGCAGAGAGGCGGGACCGCACCACTGCAGCCTCTGGCTCCCAGCCAGGCACGCTGGAGGTTCTCAACAATTTTGATACGGGATTGGGTGGGATACATCATATTCCTCAGGGATGTTGGGGTGTAAATAAGATTGAGAGCCACTGAAGCACAGGCAGGGAGACCCTGAAGAAAGCTGTTCCTCCTCCTCTCTACACCTTAAAATCTACTCCACTGTCAAGGCCTGGTTCAGAGGCTGGCTCCTCCAAAAGGACCTGGACGATCTCCCTCTCTGAGGCCTCAATCCCACTTCCTGTAGGTTAAAGCTCATTTCTTCCCTCTGTGCTCCAACAGCATTTTCCTTAATCTGTTCTTACGGGATACATTTCAATCTGCTTTATGGTTCAGATATGAATTTGCATATTAGAATTTCCCAGTAGATTGAGAAACCCTCAGTGGCTAGGAGTCTGTCTCCCCATCTCTGTCTGCACCCTTCAGTGTGGGCACAGTGACTAGAGACGACCCCTAGTAAAGGCAACACCAGCCTCCTTACAGGGCACCCAGGGCAAACGTGTGCTCTCAATGCAGGAGACATAGGCATGGTGCATGATAATAGCCCCCAAAATAGTCCTTAACCTGGCTGTCTTCCCACCAAGTCACTTGATTCACTCAGATGTTTGGAGGAATGTTTCTCACCAGCCAGCCAGGCACTAGCAGATAGGACTCAGCAAATAGTCCACATTTCTAGATACCCTTAACAGTTCTGGAGCAGAGCTGGTGCCCTGTTTCCCCTCTCTCCTCCCATGCCCGCAGCAGGTCTCATTACTCAGGCAGACTCACCTTTCCATTCTCCCCAGACATGGCCTCAAAACCCCCCTCACAAGACAGCAGCTACCTACCAATCAGCTGGGATTAGCACACATTGCTTAACTCTTCTATTTCCTCTCTTTACAGCCTCCTCTCTCTCTTTTCCGCAAGTAGTTTAGGCAGCAACATGGGGGAGGGCAGCTATTATGAAAACACCTATTCAGGCATGCTTTCCGGACCACAGATCAAAAGCTTAGCTAAGAGTGGACACAGAATATTGACTTGTTAGTTTTTCTCATTCTTTTCAATTGCTTTGACTCGGTGATAGCTGATTGGTCCAAACCATCCATTTGGAAACTTCCTAAAAAGAGGAATGGAGATAGGATGCTTGGAGGGCTGAAGACAGGGTGCTGAATTACACTCTGACTACATAAGACAACCAGATTATATTAAAACCAGATCTGTCCACTCAGGTTGTGGGCTTTGTAAAAGTCTGTTAGAACACACAGATTGGAACATGCAGCGGTCCTTGGATGATAAGGGTTGAATGGTCAGGCTGAACTGCAAACATTGGCAATCATTTTCTCTGGTTCCTCAGATCTAATCTTAATCAAAGGAGGCTGCATGGAGGAAGTGGTAGTATCAAGGAGCTTTAAGGGAAAGATTTGATAACCTGGTTTTCATGAAGCAGAAAAAGATATCAAGGGGAAGGAATGGTCTGGTCTAGAGCTTAAAGAAAGCTTGGGGAATAGAAATGGGGGGGTCCGACAGTGTTCTTAATCGGGAAGGATACTGAAAATGAAACAGAAGCTAGGGTCAGCTCTCTGATGCTTCACCGCATGACACAGTAGTCAGTAAATGTCCCAAAGTCTGTGCCCTCACTGAGGATGGCCTTGCTTCTCCACTTTTCTGCCTGTCAAACTCAGCAGTCAGAAATAGACCTGAGATATGTTCATTCCAACTGAAGTGTGAAGGGCTGGAAAGGCTGAATGTATTGCCTCTTCTGGGGAGATTTGCATTTTGATAAAACCAGCAGTTTCTTAATAATGGGAATTCAGGTAGGAGCTACCCAGAAGTGTTCTGGAGAGTGAAGACGTTTTCTCCATCCCCTGAAGTCACATCAGTATTGCTGGAGCCTCCTGTGTTTCTTATTCCTCATCCACACCATGGGGATTAGAGCATTATTTGATTCCTAGTATGGTTCTGAGGATTAAATGAGATAATGAATGCATATAAAATATTTAGCACAGTGCTTGGCACTTAGGAAGAACTCAACAAATATTAGATCTTTATCTGGATTACACTGCCTACTCATAGTGCCAGCCCATATAATAGCACATGTTCTGTATGTGTAAACACATTTGACTGTCCTTTATGATTGGATTATCACATTCTGTTGATTCTTATTTTGTGGTTGGCTTTATTCCTTTGATAACTATGTAAGTTTAAAAAGCTAAAGCTCCAATCTGTTCTTAGAAACAATGATCAGTACACATATGTAAACTAAAAAAATGTGCACTATACTGTATATATGTATTTACATGCAATATAATGTATATGTGCAAACTGTAATAATTCTACCTAATAAAACTGGAAAAAAAAAGATACTGATTTTTACCAAGGATTAAAGTGATGCTGCCCTAGAGAGAGGTCCCCGTGACCGAAGCTCTGTTCAAAGAAATCAGTAATTAGGCAGCTCCTGCGTCCAACTTTGGATCTTACTTTCTCGTAAGATGCTGAGGCTGGACCTATGGCATCCTTCACTAAAACTCTAAGAAAAGCTGATTCTGCCTAAGTGCTATTAAAGTGGTATCCTGTGGAAAAATAAATGAACTAAGTACATAAGCATTATGTATGTGGGCCTGGAGTTAAGAGACCAGGGTTCTAGCCTTTATTTAAACACTCAGAAGATCAGCGAATTTGGCCTCAGGCTCATAGAAATTAGGACTAACAAAGATTTTGGAAATAATCTCTGGTCTGCTAAGGAATATTACTTTTAGACCTGCTACTCTTCATCTATATTCAGTAGCATACTTTAAGCATTTTAATACATTTTAAAGACAAGTATCATGTTCTCTTTAAACACAACATTAGTATTTTCAAAGCCGTAAAAACTTCACTAAGTAAGATTCCCTTTTAGCTTAGGTTGAAAATATTTTTCCTCAGAAGTACATCTTTAAATTTAAGCTGTTTGGAAAGTAAAATTCCTCATATTCCACCCACTGTCATAGTATTTGAGTTGAAGGAATACTTGAAAATATCTGGCAGTAGGTTTTTTTTTTCCCCCCACTCCTAAAGACTTTAAGAGCAAGAGCAGAACCCTGGACTTAAAACTTCAACTTAAGATTTACCCATTTATCTGTTTTATTGATAAGTTCCACAGGTTAATAAAAAAAAAAACACATATTCTGACCCCAGGTGTTATCAGCCCTGTGATTATTGCTTGTATGTTACACCTCCAATTGTGCAATGAGCTAGAGAAAGTACAGAGACGGAGCCTCCAGTTATCTTGGAGGCAGGGGCTGTTGCATCAGGGAATCCTAAACAGATTACTTCCTTTCAATGGGAAAAGGTGAAGAGGATGCCATCTAAAATGTATAAATCAAGAACACCTTAGAAGTCTGTGTGGGAAGACAGTATTGTACATTGTTTAAGGACTTGGGACTCTGGAGACTGATAGACCACAGTTTGAATCCTAGCGCTGCCACTTATTAGCTTTGTGATTCTTAAGATGTCAATGTGAAAAAGTGAAGACCAACCAAGTAAGAACAAGCAGAGGCTACTTATTCTGAGCTTGTGCTAACAAGAGTCAGTCACTGTCACTTAGTCTTAGGCAGACACTCAAAGGCAGGCAGAGGAGTGGGGAAGTTTTATAGTGGAAAAAGGAAAGGCTTTGGATATGCCCTGACTCAGGGGCTATTGGCATGGGGAATCTATAGGCAGGCTAACTAGAAGCAGGGCATCTTATTTTTGAGACAATTCAGGGAATTTGAGTTTTGAGTGGCAATTAGATGATACTAAGGAATTATAGTTTCAAAAAGAGTTATCCACATGAGTACCAATAGATAAGTACAAGAACATTAATTGCATCATTAATTATGATTGCTCAAACTTGATACTACTCAAATGTCCATCAATATTATAATGAAGACTGTACTGCAGTGTATTCAAACAAATAGAATATAGCAATAAAAGTGAACAATGGGTGAAGTTCACACACATAAAGTAGAATAAAAGAAATCACAGGGGAAAATTATTCATAATATATTGATTTCATTTCACGTAAAGTTTTTTTTTAAGGTCAAACTAATTTATGTTGTTAGAATTAAGGAGAAGAAGTTACCTTCAAAAACATTGTCCAATTTAGAGAAAAAATATCAGGACACCCAGTTATATTTAAATTTTAGATAAACAAGGAAAATTTGTTTAGCATAAGTAGATACTGAATATTGCATTTTGTATTTTATCTGGCAGCCTTACTTTAGGGAAGCTGTAGATGATATGAGCAGGAAAGGGGTTTAAGAGGGACTTAGTTGATGCTAAAAATGTTTTTTCTTTACTCAGATTGAAGATAACTTGTGTATTCACTTTCTGATAATTCACTGAACATTTATGATCTATGCATTTACATTTTGTGCTCTTTTGCTGATGTATGTTTTGCTTCATAAAAACTTAAATATTCATGTTTAAATGTAATAGTTTCACTAAAAATAGTTAAAGAAAAATATAAACTTGTCAGTTAAATTAAAGAGAGGATTCAAACATCAGAAGATGGTAGAATTCCAGGAAATGAAAAGTCCATTTCAGTGCCAAGAACCTATGTCCCAATATTTCTTACAAGTGTTTGTAACAGTGAAATTCTAATAAACTTTTTGGTTGTGGGGAAAAAAAAACCCCGGGGCATCCTATGTGATTCATTAGAGATGCATATTTGGCTTTCTTTGGTTGGTTCTAAATTGGAAGCTGGGACAAAAATTAGGGGAACTGTCAATTATTAATCAAGTTCTGGCTATTTTGGGTTGATTGTTACAGAAGTTAGTATTTGGCTTCCTGGATTGTTCCTAGAGATAGCAGTCTGACTTCCTATGAGTCTGACTCATAGTAGGCTGCCTTCCTGGACTGGTTATTGCAGATAGAGTTGGTTTTCTGGGCATTTGCTGCAGGTTGTGGGTCAGATTTCTCTTTCTGTATATGGGATGGTCATCATCCATTTTTATATTCTGTCTCTCATGTTTGTATATTGGTGCTCATGTGGCTAACTCTTTTTGAAACTATAATTCTTTAATACCATCTAATTACCACTCAAAATGAGCCTCAGTTTTCTTGATTTAAATGGACTATTAAAACTTTGAGGGTTAGGTGAGATTTGTACATAAACTGTTTAGCACAGAATCTGAAACATGAGTGTCCAGTACGGGTTAACCATTGTCTTATTGGCTTATTAACTAAATCCTGAAGCAAGAGAGTGTAGTGAAGTGGAACTCCTCAGAATATGAAAGGGGCAATGTTAGCAGGAAGAAAAGGAAACCCTAGCATACCCTAGAAAAAGTATCAAACACATAATCAACAACAATAGCAAGAGTTAACATGTATTCACACTTACTATAAGCCAGGCACTATTTCAAGTAGGTAGCATACATTGGCTCATTTAGTCCTCATAACCACCCCCTGAGGTGGACACTACCAACATTGTCATCCTCTTCTGACAGACGGAGGAAACTCTGGCACAGAGAGGTTAAGAAACTTGCCCAAGTTTACACAACTACTGTGGGGCCAGGTAGTCTGCTTTTGAGTTCTGCTGTTCTCATGAGAGGTTATACATGCTGAGGTTACAAACAGCTTCAGGAAAAGATCGGATAAAAATTTCAATGATTTCTCCCTAGACTAAGTGAAGGGTAACGCTGGAGATATTTAAGGTGTTTAGCACATCTTTCGTCTTTGAGGGTGATGTTAATGAAGGGTGTCTCACACCTGCCCCTCCCCACACTCCAATTCACCACTTTGAGTCGGATCTTGATCTCAGTTGGAAGCCACCTCCTCTGAGAAGCTTTGGCTGATCCTCCAGAGTGTGTTACCCCCGCCCCCACCCCGACCCCTTCTCCATACTTATCATGATCGATAAGGTAAGAATTACTGTCTTCATATCTGTCTCCCACCCTAGACAGAATGATTGAGTGGGTCTGTTTTGCATACCACTGGATCCCCATTCCCTAGCACAGGGGTAGCAAACCTATGGCCTGTGGGCCCAAAGTCTGTTTTTGTAAATAAATTGGGATTGGAGCAAGCCACACCCCTTCATTTGCATACTGTCTATGCCAGCTTCCCACTAGAATGGTGGACTTGAGTAGCTGCAAGAGATCATGTGGCCTTCAAAGCCTAAAAAATCATTTACTATGTGGCCCCGTACAGCAAAATTGGACAACCCCTGCCTAGTTCATGGATACTCAACACATAATCTGTTTAGCAGCTGAATACCCTTATTATTGATTTATTTGACAAACATTTCCATGGCACTTACTATGGTCAGACACTGTTCCAAGTGCTTTACAGATATTAATTCATTTACCACTCATAACAACCCAGTAAGACTGGTGGCATTATTATTCGCATTTTACAAAGGAAGAAACTGGGAAACAGAGAGGTTTAGTATCTTGCCCAAAATTAAACAGGTTGTTGGTAGTGGGGCTAGGATTCAAAACTCAGGCTTTTGGGCTTCCAATCCCAGGGTGTCAACACTGTGTTAACAGACCATGGGTGGGACCTAGTTTTTCTGTTGTTCCAATGAGAGAACTGCTGGATGGTTTTGAGAAGGGGAAGGATGTGGTCAAAGCAGCAAAAAGAGATAAAGTGGTCTTACTCCACATAGCCCCTAGGGCTTGGCTGATTACATGGAAATGCTAAAAAGTACAAATTAGCAAAGCAAGGTTAGGGTCTCACTGTGGCTAACAGAATCAAGCAACTGTTCTCCAACATTGAGCTGGTGTTGTTATTGTCTCCCTATCTGGATCTAGTTAACACCATTGATTAAAGATCACTCTGAGGCTGGACCAGTTTGTTTTACCCTATCACATGTCCAAACACTCCAGCCCTCCCCTACCATAGCCAACGGTCTTCAAATGCATCCCACCATGGAACAAGGCAGTAACAAGTCATTGGTTTGGTACAAATTCATCCCCACTCTTGAAAAAACAGAAAAAGTCCTTGAACTACAGTTGTTGTATTAGAAATTTCTTCTCCTGCTTCCACACTGCATGCCAATTGTTAGTTGGGAAGTACAGCAAATGCCATCATGAAGCTATAGCTCCAAGGTACAATGTTGGACCACCAGTAGGTCATTGCTGATGGCTTTTTTCTTTGTGGGATGCTAGAGGAGGAAGTCAACTTGCTGACAAAGCTTGGGAGACCTTGTTGCACATGACTGAGGCTGAGGGGTCAGCAGAAGCAGCTAGTTGAGAAAGAAGAGTCTAGGGGAGACCCAGAGAGTCTGGTCTTCTCTTCCTGGTAGGATGCCAGGATTTTACACCCATGCTGAGGGCCTGGGCTGGAAATCAGGATTGAGCTTGGAGTTAGACCTGCCTGGGGGCTTGAGAGCCTGAAGCCAGAGGTGATCTGAAAACCAGTGATCAATGGAGAAGCTGAACACTGAATCTCATTGGACAGTCCAACTGAAGTGCCAATCCCAACAGGCGGTGGGCAGACCAAAGAGAGAGACTCTGGGCTTTTCAACGTTAGTAAGAAGAGCAGGCCCAGCCAACCAGAACATGAGGGATCAGGACAGTGAGTGAAAGGCAGAGCCTACGGAGATTCCCTGAGATCCTGGGACAGAGTTGCAGGAACTTCTTATTGAGTGACTGAGTCTTGGCTTTGAGCAGTCATGACCCTCCTGCCTTGGTTAGGAGTACACTCTAGCATCAGACTGTCTGAATGGAAATCTCAGCTGTGTTGCCTGTTAGCTGTATGGACTGTGACTAGTCACTTCACCTACTTAAGCCTTGGCTTCCATATCTGTGAAATGGAGAAAAAAACACTTACATAGCAGGACTGAAAAAATAAGTAAGGTAACATGGTAAGTGTTTAACAGCCATAAGCAATAAAGGTCGCTTAATATTATTTTAAAAAGTTCATCGATTTGGCTCAGACAAAGGATCAGTATAAACCAGCTCCAGGCAAAACCTGCATATTGTCCGCACCCTGACTCGAAATCCACGGGCAGTTCTCCTTAATAGGAGGCAGGGGTTGTGTTACTGCTGCTACTCCTGGGGCTGGCTCTGCAAAGGACACCGCTGTGCAGGCCAGCTGGCAGCAGCCTGGCAGGGCAAGCGAAGTCACTCTTTGATATCATCTTTTGGAAGGGGTTTGCTCTTTCCCAACCACCCTATTCCTCCAAATGAGCAAGTCCTGCTAGCCTGATCCCATGAAAGAGAAAAGTCACACAAACATAGGTGCTGGAGACCTCATGTTTTCCACTGTCAAAAAATCTCAGAATTTCCCAGAGAAGGTTTAGTCACATCACTGGAAGATGTAGGAAAGTGGAAAGGTGAAGTATAGATTTGGAAGCCTTAGAATTTCAGAGTGATATGGGGCTGCTTGGTAAAGAAATCGTGAACAAGAAGGCCCTCCCTTACACTACAAGTATCTTTGCCACCCTTCCTGTTTTGCAAAGTGTTTAGGCCAGTGGTTATTTTAAGTGAATTTCACTCACCAGTTGCATCAGAATCTACGATGGGGGGACAGGGGCCAGGGAGCCAGTTAAAAATGCAGATTCTGAACCCCTGGAGTCCTGACTCATGAAACTCAGCATTTTTAACTAGCTTTCAAATGGATTGTTATTGTATTATATAATTTTTGAACAGACAATATATTCACATGGCGCAAAACTTTAAAAATATAAAAAACTGTATAGAGTGAAAGTGTCTCTCCCATCTCTGTCCTCAGCTGCCCAGTTCTGACCTTACCCCACCCCCATCTACCATGCAAACCTAGGTAACCACTGCTAATCATTTTTAAAAATTTTTTTCAGGGGGTAATTTGGTTTGTTTGTTTGTTTACTTAATGGAGATACTGGGGATTGAACCCAGGACCTCGTGCGTGCTAAGCATGCACTCTACCACTGAGCTATACCCTCCCCCCACACTGCTATTCATTTCTTATGAATCCTTTCAAATTTTCTTTATCAGAGACTTTTTCAGATATCAAGCAAAAGCAGATGTTTATTTTCCATTCCCCCCACAAAAGTGAGCCCTCTTTACACACCATTCTTCATCTTTAAAAACATATATATAACTTAAAGATCTTTCCCTATCTGCCATAGAGAACTTCCTTACTAGTTTTCACAGCTGTGTATTATTCTGTTATATGGTTGTATGAGACTTTATGATTTCCCCAGTCACTTTTTGACGGACGCATGGGCTGTTTTTCATCGTCTGCTAACTAATACAATCAATGGATGCAAGGAATTATCTTGTAGATGCATCATTTTCATTTGTAGGATACATTTCTAAAACTAGAGTTTCTTCCCTGGCTGATTCTAGGCACACTGGAACTTAAGAACCACTGGCTTAGGGGTAGCTGATGTGACAGGACTCATTTACATTTGATTAAGCCTTTATGTTAAAACTCCGAGAATGGCAGAGCCGGAGGGACCCTTAGAGATCTTCTTCCTCACTTTACAGATGAGGAAATCGATTCTCAGGTGGGGAATGGACTTGCTCAAGGTTACACAGCATGTTGGTAGCAGAGCTGAAACTGGAACCTAGGTCTCCTCACTCCTGGGCCAGCGCTCTGCGACCTGTGATGATCATCAACAAGCAAGTGTGGGGTGCCGAGGGCAGGATACAGTGGTCTCTAGCTGGGGCAGATAGGGCACATCTGGGAAAGATTGTGCAACCTAGCTGGTGTGAAATACCAGATCTCTAAGGTCTTAGAATGGTAGACTTTCAGAAAATATCAGAATTAAACAAACTGTTCTCTAAGCTATTGTGAGCCACTGACCTCTTTCCACAGAATGGAGAAAGGCCAATGTTCTCT
The DNA here is from genome assembly GCF_009834535.1 of Camelus ferus. Taxonomy (NCBI): domain Eukaryota; kingdom Metazoa; phylum Chordata; class Mammalia; order Artiodactyla; family Camelidae; genus Camelus; species Camelus ferus. Next base: position 66,844,818 of record NC_045732.1, on the reverse strand, counting down.
ATGCATCTAATTGAATCCAAAATCTGGAAAAAGAAAAACCTTGAGGTTTTAATGGGCTTGCTGGAGAAGGGAAGGTGTAGCTAGTGACTCACTACTGCAGACCAAACTCCTAAGGGAGATGATTTGGGGTGGGTAAATCTCAATGGAGATGTAATTTGTATTCTGTCAATACACTTCACCATGTATAGAAAGCCTCGTTGAGAAAACCAAAGCCTTCTAGAAGGAACAAGTGACCCCTCAAAGTCCTCCTACCCTAGAATCTCTTGCCCAATATTAGGGATTTACTTTTTCAGTATGGCCTCTGTGAGATGGTTGCTGTCTCTGTCACCTGTTATTTATCATGGAAGTAAGGTGGGATGGTGTCAAAGCAAACCTTGTCAATCTTAAAGCTTAACAGATTCTTTTGTAGTGACTTCAACCTTGTTCTCACTATCTTAGCCAAATAAAGATGAAGTGTGTGTGTGTGTGTGTGTGTGTGTGTGTGTGTGTGTTTAAAACCGACTTAATCATTTTGTGGGATCTTGGATAAAGTAACAGGAGAGTTTGTCTGTTGTCCTCATGTCTGATTTCAACACAAAAAGGACGAATATCCTGGTTGAAGAATTCAGACAGGCATCAGGGGAGCCTGGGATTTTGAACTGCGGGGGCTGTGCGCACCAGGCAGAGAAAATGCATTCTTTTTTCCCATTATCAGCCACTCTCTAGTTCTAATTTTGATGAGAACAAAACAATTGTTAAGTGGAGTGCTCCTCACTTAACAGCTTAATGAACCATAGCTATAACAGCCTCCCTTCTGTCTGGTCAGCAATCACTTGTGTTTCCTGAGAGGGAAGAGTGGGAGCGAGAGCCTTCAGAAAGTTGCAGGTAAAAGCAGCGGTAGGAAATTAAATTGGAAGTTTTTCAACTCCGAGACATAGACGACCTAAAGGAACCAAGAGAGCCCAGAGCTTGGAGACCTTCACCCCCACCCCCATTCCCAAGCCAGAGGGTAAACTCGGATTTTGTCAGTTTCACAGTCTTTAGCCAAGAACTGCTCGATTGTTGAAATCATCTGACAGCCCTTCCCCGGGTCCTGTACACGCATCCTATGACCCTAGATTCTAGGACCCCAGGCTTCTCTTCCTCAAAGTACAGTTCTTGGAACACATATACTAGAATCATCTGGAAAGCTTGTGAAAAAAACGCTTCACCTTGGGAGCTTCTGGGCTGGTGAACACATGGAGATTTGGGGAGACCGTTGCTCTCAGAGAAGGTATGAGTGGGGGAGGGTATAGCTCAACAATAGAGTGTGTGCTTAACATGCATGAAGTCCTGGATTCAATCTCCAGTACCTCCATTAAAATCAATAAACCTAATTACCCTCCCCTAAACAAAACAAAACAAAACACAGAGAGTATGGATTCTCCTTGACCCTTCCCCACACCCTGCCCCATGCATCTTTTCCATCTGCTGTTCCTGAGTTATATTCTTTTATAATAAACAAGTAATCTAGTAAGTAAAAAAAAAGTTCACCTCACATCACTGAATCGGAATCTCTGGCAGTAGGACCCAGGCATCTGCATCTTCCTCATGTTTACTGGGTAAATCTGTTATTCCATAAAAGGTAACAGCTGCTGCCTTTACCAAAAGGAGCCTTTGTTTAGGGATTCCTACTCCTTCTGCTCAAATAGATTCAGGGGTTGGGATCCCATGTAAAAGCCACAATCATGGCAGAGCATACAATTGATCGTTTACTCTATGCTAGCCTCCATGCTAAGTGCTTTGGACATGACTATGGCATATCAAATCCTTTCAGTGGCCAAGTGAGGCAGGGGCTATTATCTGTATCTCACAGAGAAGATCGAGGCTTGGAGAAGTGAAGGAAAAACATCTAGGAAGTGGCAGAGCAGGGATGCGAACCTTAGTCTATCCATTTCCAAAGGCCATGATCTGAGCCTTTCCTATACCCTGCCTCTAACAATCATTCTAAAGCTGGTTCTAATAGTACTTGGTAGTTCTTAAGAGACACCACCAAATGGTCAGAAGAGGCGGTGTCAGTGCGGTGGAGGAATGCCATCTATCTGTAACATCGTGTGTCACCAGATCTTTTTTTTTAAATTTTTCCCTGTTCTCATATACCATCTTTGGCACTCACCCCTATTTGCTGAAGGTAAATCAGACTCTTCGGCGTACCTGGCTTTTCAGCATTCTGGACACTTGATATTGGTTTGGGGTTGACGCTCTGTTACAAAAGTGAGTGAATTCAGAGCACGCTTTCCTTGTAACAGATGCTTGATGTACACTCTGAAGGCTTGTCATACAACTGCCAACCTTGCCAACTCAGTGTTTACTTCAGCCAAGTTCTCTAACTCCCACTTTTACCAAATCAGTGCTGGATATATGGTTCTACGTTTATGTGGATTCCCTGGGGAAAAATGCAATTTAAAAAAAGTCTTGTTATTATTATTATTCTAAACACTGGGTGTCCCTATTTTTATAGTTCAAAGGATCACTTCGTAATATGGTTGCTTTTTGAAAACATCAAGCACCACAGTCCGCCAGCAGGCTGGCCTTCATGGGGCTGCCACAGACCTGCTTTTAGAAATTGGCGTCTCTGGAAACGAGGACAAGTTGAGTTTGTTATTTTTAGAAAGTGCATTACTGTTGGCCTCTAATAATGCCAAGTACAGAAATAAAGAGAATCGCTTCCCTGGATGGCAACAGATGGTAACCCCAATTAAATGGATAGTCTTTGACAAATTCTTTTCTCCTCTCTGGGTCCCATCTGAAATAGTAGAACCTGGGATTAGATGACAGATAAAGGTCCTTCTATCTCTAACCAGTCAGAACCAAATACCCAAAGGAGCCAATCTTCCAGAACAATCTTCCCATTAGTACTCTTATTAGTTAGTCACATGCTCAACTGCTCTAATAAAAGGCACCAAAATATTGTACTAGAAACAGGATAGAAGCTTGTTTTTCACTCACTTAATAGTCCCAGTAAGTGGTCCAGGGCTGACATGGAGGTTTGGGGATGTTAAGGGCACAGGCTCCTTCCATCTTGTTGCTCGCTGCCTTAATAGTCCAGCTCACAGAAAGGAGCACATGGGCAGTGAAAGGCACGCTTCTTTTGAATTTTCTTCTTCCAATTTTATTGAAATATAATTGACGTATAGCACTGTATAAGTTTAAGGTGTATAGCATAATGATTTGACTTACAAAACTCTTGAAATGATCATCACAAGTTTCTTCAGCATCTGTCACCTCATAGAGATACAAAATTAGGGGGAAGGGTATAAGTCAATGGTTAGAGTACATGCTTTGCATGGATGAAGACCTGGGTTCCATCTCCAGTACTTCCATTAAAGTAAATAAAAAAATAAACCTAATTACCTACTCCCCTCCCCTCCAAAAAAGAAGTGAGATACAAAATTAAAGAAAGAGAAAAAATATTTTTCCCTTGTGATGAGAACTCTTAGGATTTACTCTCTTAATTTTCATATATAACATACAGTAGTGTTAATTGTATCTTTATCATGTTGTATATTATATCCCTAGTATTTATTTATTTTATAACTGGAAGTTTATACCTTTTGACTATCTTAATCTAATTCCGCCTCCCCCGAACCACCTACCTCTGGTAACCACAAATCTCATCTCTTTTTCTATGAGTTTGTTTGGTTTTTGTACTGTAATTGACCTACAACACTATGTTAGTTCCTGTTACAACATAGTGATTTGGTGTTTCTATATGTTTCAAAATGATCAAAACGAGTCTAGTTATCATCTGTCATCATATGAAGATATTACACAGTTATTGACTATATTCCCCACTCTGTGCATTTCATACCTATGACTCATTTTATTTTGCCACTGTAAGTTTGTACCTCTTAATCTCCCTCACCTATGGAAAGGAATGGAATATATGCTTCTTTCTTTTAAAGGCACAACTCAGAAGTTGCACATATCCCTTCTATTTGAGTCACGTTGGCTAAGAACCCAGTCACTCAGCCACACCTAGCTGCATGGGATGTTGAAAAATGCAGTCTTTACCTGGCCTATCATATGCACTTAAAGCTCCTATTACTATAGAAAAATGTGAGGATAGATACTGTGGGGAGTCAACGAGCAGTCTCTGCCTAAGCACTGTATTATGAATGAACAACCTTATTTATCTTTCTCCGCAGAGACTCCTTGGTTCACTGGCTTGTTCCTCACTGGCTGTAACCAAGCAAGAAGATTCTTTTGTTATTGAAGTATAATTTCTGTACAATATTATGTAAGTTACAGGTGTACAATATTATGTAAGTTACAGGTGTACAATATAGTGACTCACAATTTTTAAAGGCTATGCTCCATTTACAGTTAAAAAATATTGACTATATTCCCCATGTTAAGGGTAGGACAGAGCCCTGTAACCTGCTGTTAAAGGCATTAGGCCAGCCTCAAGTGGACTTTGGCTTCTGGACGGGTAGAACATCTGTTCTCCAAGTTTCTATCATCTGTAAAGTCTGATTGAGCTACTGGAGGGGGCCACCAACAGCTCTGAATTTCATCCTTCAGTTGAATTAAAACCATAGGCATTTTTTCTAGGGCATTGGTAAGAACTGGTTGCCGTGTTCCTTTATGGTCCATTTATTTGTATTGATATACATGTTATTTATCGGTATTGGGTATTATAAAGGGCATGGGTTTTGGTATCAGATCAGTGTGGCTTTGAAGAAATCTTAACCACTCTGAGCTTTAGTTCCTTCATTTGTTAACATGCAGTAAAATCATCTAATTTAAGAGAAGGATGTTAAGGCTTACGTGAGTCAGGAACTATGAAATCACACAAAACATTGTGCATACATCCTTTTTAATAACACCAACAATGACATGAATGATTCATTTATTAAGGACCTGTTATGCATGTGCCAGGCACTGTGCTAGCTTCTACATAAACAGCTGGTTCACATGTACACATTTTAGTATCTGGGAACCATGGCAAACTCCTTTACAAGTAGTGCTTAATTAGGGCTTTGTAAATGAATGTGGGCTACTGCTCTCACTCAATAGAAACGTGCTGTGTGTCTGGCAAAGAGTTTGGAGGGAGAGAGGGTGCCAGCAGAAAGTGAACCAATGGCCCTAATTTGGTGTTGGTTTTCATTTCCTTCTTTGTTCAATAAAACTAAATTTAAAACGATACTTTACCTGCCAACTCTGTCAGAGAACATCTAATACTTCAGAACTTTAAATCTTTTTTTGCATTAAAAAAAAGTGAATGAAGGGCTGCAAATGGCAAAATATCTTTCCTTCTTATGGGTGAGTTGTATTCCACTATATATATATATACATATATATGTATATACTGCATCTTCTTTATCCATTCAACTATTGATGTGCACTTAGGATGCCCCCATATCTTGGCAATTATAAATAATGTTGCTGTTAATAGCAGGATGTATGTATCTTTTTGAATAAATTCTTATTTTGTGGTTGGCTTTATTCCTTTGATAACTATGTAAATTTAAAAAGCTAAAGCTCTAAACATTCTTAGAAACAATGAACATACAGACATGTAAATTAAAAAATATATGTGCAGTTAAAAAAAAAAAGAAATGACCTATCAAAACATGAAAGACATGGAAGAAACTTTAAAGATATATTACTAAATGAAAGAAGCCAGTCTGAAAAGGCTACAAACTGTACAATTCCAACCAAATGACATTCCGGAAAAGGCACAGCTACAGAAACAATAAAAAGATCGTGGTTTCCAGGGGTTTGGGGAGAGGGAGGGAGGGAGGAATGAGTAGATGGAGCACAAGGGATTTTAGGGCAATGAAGTTATTCTGTATGATACTATAGTGGTGGCTACATGTCATTATGCATTTGTCAAAACCCATAGAATGTACAACATCAAGAGTGAACCCACCTCACAGCGAAAAAAAATGTGACAATGAATATATCTATGTTCACATATAACTGAAAAATTGTGCTCTACACTGGAATTTGACACAACAAACACTGTAAAATGAATATAACTCAATAAAAAATGCTAAAAAAAAGAGTGAACCCTAATGTAAACTATGGACTTTGGTTGATAATAATGTGCCTGTGTTGGTTCATCAATTGTACCAAATATGCCACACTGATGAGGGATGTTGAGGTTACGGGAGTATGTATGTGTGGGTGGGGAGGGATATGTGCAAACTCTCTGTATTTTCTGCTCAATTCTGCTGTGAACCTGAAACTGCTTTAAAAAAAATAAAGACTATGAATAATAAAAAATCTTTTTATACATTTTTATTGAAGTACAGTCAGTTTACAATGTTGTGTCAATTTCTGGTCACAGCACAATACAGAACTATAAATCTTTAAAGTCCTTAACATTATCTCTCCCTGGCTTATACTACCTTTGAGACTAGTAGTAGTTTAAATGTCAGCTGACCAGTTACTGGCTATGTGATCTTGAATAAGTCACTTAAGTCTTCTGAGCCTTAGTTTCCTAATTTATGAAACAAATGTATTAAAAAAATCCACTTCATTGGTTTGTCATGAGGATCAAATGAGACAATGCATGCAAACAGTGTCACATGGTATCTGGCACATAGTAATCAATAAATGTTAACTATTTTCATTCATACATTAATTAATTCATTCAATGAGTGTTTATGAAGCGCTAAGAGTGAGCTTGGCACTGTGCTTTCCAAAATTTTCCATTTTCACAAGCCAAGACAAGATATAAACTATAAGAACTCTGATACACTGTTGATGGGAATGTAAGATGGTGCAGCCACTATGAAAAACAGTATGGAGAGTCCTCAAAAAATTAAAAATAGAACTACCATGCAATCCAGCAATTCCACTTCTGGGTATTTACCTGAAGAAAACAGAAACACTAATTCAAAAAAATATATGCACCTCTATGTTAACTGTAGCATTATTCACAGTAGCCAAGATGAGAATGCAACCTAAGTGCCCATTGATAGATGAATGGATTAAGAGGGGTAGTATATACATGCAATGGAATACTACTCAGGCATGAAAAGATGAAATCTTGCCATTTGGGACAACATGGATGGACCTTGAGGGTACTATGCTAAGTGAAACAAGTCAGATGGACAAATACCTTATGATTTCACTGAAAAATAATAATAAATGAGCAAACCAAACTAAACAAAAGCAAACGCATAGATACAGAGACCACAGTAGTGGTAACCAGTGGGGAAAGGGGTTGGGGGAGGGCAAAGTGGATAAACTGTATGGTGATGGATGGAAACTAAACTTCTGGTGGTGAACACAATGCAGCAATGTCGTGTACACAAAAGTTGAAACATGCTGTTGTAGAGATGAAATATATATGAAATATATACAACGTTATAAAGCAAAGCTACATAAATTAAAAAAAAAGATATAATTTATGAAATGTTAAATATAAAGCTGAATGTGAGTCATGACAAACAAAACAAGACAAGGTCAGGGGAGGGAGAGGTCACTGTGGCCCAGAGCAGTGTGTTTTTAACTTTCCTGGCTTGAGTCTAACTTCCATCCAAACTTAGAGCCTTTTCCTGGATCACAATTTGAAAACCCGTGAACTAGAGTAAATAAGACTTGGCTAGACAGAGGGGAAGGGACAGGTAGCAATGGAAGAACAGCAGGCTGGGATAGGTTGGAGAGGCCTTGAAATGGTCAGACAGAGAATTTGGGTTTTTAAAAAAAAAATTATTTTTTAACATTTTTTATTGATTTATAATCATTTTACAATGTTGTGTCAAATTCCAGTGTAGAGCACAATTTTTCAGTTATACATGAACATATACATATTCATTGTCACATTTTTTTCTCTGTGAGCTACCATAAGATCTTGTGTATATTTTCCTGTGCTTTACAGTAAAAAAAAAATTTATTGAAGTATAGTCAGTTTACAATGTTGTGTCAATGTCTGGTGTACAGCATAATGTTTCAGTCATGCATATACATACATATATTCCTTTTCATATGCTTTTTCGTTACTGGGAATTTGGTCTTGACTGCTTTTGTTTAGAGCTTCCTAACCAGTGTGCCAGGATTATAGAGAAGCCCGCAGGCCAGTCACCTGGGCCTGCAAGCAGCCTGTTTGTGCATTTCTCACAGAACGCTATACAATTTACCATTTGCTGTGCCTGCCACACCTTGCAAAGGGAAGCACTGCTCTAGATTTCTCAGACAGCCATATTATTGGGTAAGGATTTGGAAACATGTCTTTCTGTCAGAGGAAACGATGAAGATACCCGGATCAGGACATGGAGAGTTGCCTAACATCTGAGCCAGACTGGGGAAGGTCCAAATCCAGGGTCCCTGTACCATCTTTCCCACTACCTAACAGTGGCAAACAGCCACGGCCACTCTCTCCACTCTCTATAAACCCAAACTTGGCTCTATTGACAAGAGAAAAGAAAAACAAAACTCAATGCCTACCCACCCAAGAGTTCAAAGTCCAGGCATCTGGAGCAAACTAGCAGGCTCTATTTCTTGTATAAAAGTTATTGAACACCCTTTCCTTTTCCTTAACCCTAAGTAAAATTACCCTAAGTTTTCATGTCAGTGGTTTTCAATTTTATCAAACAAAATAGGTATTTGTTTCCTGCTTGATTGAAGTTTGATAGGCTTTCCAGAATTTTCTCTCCATAACTCTCCCTTTCCTTCTCTGTTTTATCAGAGCTCTTGATTGTAAGTAGCAGAAACCAACTATAGCTAACCTGATCAAACAAACTGTCCCCCCCAAAAATGTATTGAAAGGATATTGGGGCAGAGGGCAGTTCCCAAAATCAAAGAGAGGTTAGAGGGCCAGGCTTGGAAGATGACATGAATCTAAAGGGTGTCAGGGGCCACCAAGAAGCACACAACCTTTCTCCAGCAGGAAGAGTACAGTGGGACACTGCGGGTGAGGCTAAGCATTGTCAAATCTATGGTGACTAGATACTGATCATCCTTGTCTCTTGGTTGGCTGTCCTAGATTCTTTGCCCTAGAAATGGGGAGAGAGGATCTCTAAACTTAAACATCTCTAGTTGAGGCCAGGCACTGTGCCCCACCAATACTTCACATCTTGGGAGATCTCCCTTCAAATAGGAAGAGGATGAATTGTGGATTGCAAACAAGGAAGCTAACAACCAAAGCAATGTTCTTCAGCTCCTCCCACACAGTATTTTTTTTTGAGTTATAGTCATTTTACAATGTTGTGTCAAATTCCAATGAATATATGTATGTCCACACAGTATTTTTTAAATTGAGGTATAATTGACATATTACATTATATTAGTTTCAGGTGTAATGAATTCAATATTTGTATACTGTATTTTGTATATTTGTATATATAATGTATACATATACACTTGTATACATAATGATAATTTACAAAATGTATGTTATAAATTGTATATTTGCATACAGAATGATTCAATATTTGGATGCACTGAAATGATCATCACAGCAAGTCTAATTACCATCTGTTGCCATACATAGTTACAAAATTATTTTTTCTTGTGATGAGAAACAACGTTTTGTTTGGAAAGATATTGTCACTTGGTGTGGAATCCAAGTCGACAATTTTTTTCCAATACATTAAAGATGTTCCTCCACTGCCTTCTCACTTGCATTGTTTCTCGTGAAAAACTTGTTGATTCCTTATTTTGTTTGTTTTTCCATACAGAACATGTCTTTCCCCCTCTGGTTGTGTTTAAGGTTTTCTCTTTATCACTGATTTTGAGCAATTTATGATGTGTCTTTGTGTAGTTATCTTTGTATTTCTTATGATTGAGGTTAGTTGAGCTTTTTGTATCTATAGGCTTATAGTTGTAAGCAAATTTGAAAAACTGGGGGCCATTATTTCTTCAAATGTTGGTTCTCTCTCCTTACCTCTTTTCTCCTTCAGCTATCTAATTAGGCCACTTGAAGTAGTCCCACAGCTTACTGATGCTCTGTCATTAAAAAAAAAAAATTCTCTTTTCTCTTTGTGTCTAATTTTGAATAGATTCTACGTCTGTGACAGTCTGCTTCTAAAATGGCTCTCAATGACCTCAACTCCTGGTTTTATGTTCTTGTGTAATTACCTCCCCTTGAGTGTAGGCTAAAACTAATGGCTTGAATATAATGAATAGAGTGAGGCAAAAGTGGTGAAATGTCTTCTCTAGGATTAGGTTGTAAAAGACTACGACTCCTGCCTTGTTCTCACTCTGTCTTTCTGGCTCTTCTTGTTTGCTTACTCTGCTGAAGCATGCTGCCATGTTGTGAGCTACCCAATGGGCAGGTCCAGATGGCAAGAAAATGAGGGCAGCCTCTGACCAATAGCCATTGATGATCTGAGGCCATCAGTCCAACAGCCCATAAGGAACTATGTCCTGCCAACAACCACGTGAGTGAGCTTAGCAGTAAACCCTTCCCCAGCTAAGTCTCAAGATGACTGCAGCCTGTGAGAGAACTTGAAACAGAGGACCCAGCTACAGTGCATCTGGATGTTTGATGTACAGAAGGTATGAAACTGTACACATTGTTTCATGTTTCTAATTTAGGGGATAATTTGTTCTGAAACAATAGATAACTAATACAGATTTGGGTACCAAGGAGTGGAGCACTGCTTATCAAATACATAAAAATGTGAACGTGACATTGGAGTCTGGAAATAGGTGAGGAGTTAAAAGATTTTTAGAACCCTGTTAAAGATAACCTAAATTGCCTTTAGCAGCCCAGTGAAGAATGTGTTATTGGAAACTGGAGGTGAGGGATCTTTGTTATATAGTGGCAGAAAGCTTAGTGGCATTGTTGTTTGCAGTTGCATGAAAAGAACATGTGCTTAGTAAACATGGTTATCTAGCTACGGACATTTCCAAGCAAAGTTTTGAAGGTACTATTTGGTTTCTTCTTGCCACTTAAAGTAAAATGTGAGAGGAGAGAGAGAAAGTGAGGAAAGAACTGTTAAAAAGGAGCCAGAGATTGGTGGCTTTGAAAATTCTCAGCCTTTCTAGAGAGCAAAAGATGCTGAAGTTAAGGTATTATAAATCAACCAAGGTTGAGGGGAACTTTCCTGGCTGCGGGCTGTGGAAAAATTCAATTGTCACTCAGGTGGAGGCAATACATTGTTCATAGACCCTGTATTAGGTGCTGGGGGCTTTACATATATCGTCTCCTTTATTTTTTACAAGGCTACTCCCGTTTTACAGATGAATATAATGAGTCATGCTGCTAGTATGCGACATAAGTGAGATTCATACCCAAGTGTGTCTAGCTACAAAGGGCAATTGCCTCTGTAGGAACAATGTAGCGGTTGCAATCTTGGCCACTAGAATAATGCAGATGTGTAGATACTGAGACACAAAGTCCAACCTAGCATAAGTACATTTTGTTTTGTTTTGTTTTCTACTGAAATACAAAAAAAAAAAAAAGATTAGAATGGACACCATGATAGTGGATAGAGAGGGACAAACGTAGCATCTACATAGATGGGGAATAAAAGTGTCTCAACTCATTGACTCAAAACAAAACCTGAGGTGACACACCCCCAACCAAAAAAACAGCTGAAAAGCCCAAACTGATCACTGCCAGGGGCCCTGACTTATTATATGAACCTGAGCACTTTAGAGAGGCAGGTGAACCAGATCTAAGTCCATAATTAGGACCTGAACAAATTGATTATATATCAAATCTATAATATATCTAATACTATCACAGGAAAGGATCCCCAAGTAGATAGTATAACCCGGTTTGAATGAGAACCACAGGGGGTCAGAAGAAGACAACTGCAAATCTAAGAAGGGAGCTGAGAAAGAAAGGGGGAAACACACACACACACACACACACACACACACACACACACACACACACAGAAACATTCAAGGTGAATCTGCATCTAATATTCTAAAATTCTAAAAAATTAAAGAAAGACAACCAACAAATAAGCAATAGAAGATATGTTTAGAAATTTGAATGCAATAGAGAATGCTATAAAATAAGTAAATTTAGTCTTCAAAGATGTAAAGTGCAGCACCCATACAAATAAGAAAACATTGAATTCTATTCAACAGACATGGATTAATAAGTGGAAATGTTACATTGTAGTAAATAAAAATATATGTAGTCCTTTAAATAACTCAATTTGAGACACTGTAACAGCCAAGACAGTCATAGGCAAATAGAGATTTGAAAACTAAAATAAAGAATGCAGTATTTTTAAAAAGGAATAAAACCATGAAAGAGCCATTAAAGACAAGAGAGTTAAGTTGACTGACTCTAAAATACGTTTTAATAAAGTTCCAGAAGAAGAAAATTAAGGAAGTAATAGGAAACCTTTTTTTAGGAGGAAAAATTAAGATTTTCCAGACATAATGATGGGAGTACTCCAATTAAAGGTACACGCTATGTGCTAAGAAGCCATTGACAAACGGCTTCCTAACCCTGTCAGCAAAAATGGTCCAAATGTGTGACTGTACAATCTTTTGTTAAGACCTTGGAAAGATCAACGCAGTAAGCATATTGTTCACTAACACCAAGGGCCCATGAAAGCAATTAAGTGTGTGCTTCACAGACTTTCTAATTAAGCAATAGGGGCCCTAGGAAACTTAAGGGCATAGTCCCTTAGCTGGCTCAGCAGAGCCCCAAGGCAGAGAAGGGAGTTTTTTTAAAAAAGATTTTTAATTATGTTTTTGTCTAATGTAATTCACAGAAGTCCCACAAGTTTTTGAGAAAATTCTATCAGCAGGAACACTGTCAGCTTTGACTGAAAGGGAAAGTGATGGTACAAAATGAGGAGACAGGCCACAATTCTACCGGCAGTAAGTAGACTGAGAGAACAGTCATTTAAAAACTTGTGCTACTTTTCATGAAAAAGGAAGACTCAGAAGTTGGAACCAAGAGCCCAGTGGGTTCAGCCAAGTGCTATACAGAATTATTTATGACTCTCAAAACTTAAGTAACGTTCAGCATTTTCCTGGTAGATTTCAGAACTGCTGTGGACCAGTGACTCCTTTGTACATTCCATTCCCTCCCATTTTGAGCAGAGACGTCTATAGCAGTTATCCTCCACCTGTTCCACCACTGTCTTTTGGGTGTTTGTGTGAGAGTTAGCAGGCAGATAATATGTTTCTCTAGTTTTACAGATCTTCAAATTGAGAACTAGTAATTATATATAAGGAAATACATCTGAGCAGCCTAAAGCATTTAGATATCTAGATATAGATATAGATCTCATTTAGATATAGATAAAAGGATTCTGGGTGTTGAGCTGATGCTGTAAATGAGATGAGATTTTAAGGGACCTGAGAAGTGGGTAAATATATTTGGTTTGTGGAAGGGACATGAACCATTGGGGGCCACAGGACAGACTGTGCTAGACAGCTTCTGATTCTGATCCCCACCTCCTGTTATTCACACTCCTGTGTAATATCTTCCCTTTGAGTGTGGGCTGAAATTAGTGACTTGCTTCTAACAAATGGAATTCAGAAAAAGTGAAGGGATGTCACTTCCAATATTAGTTCATAGATTATTGTTACCTCCACGTCGTTTGTATTTTTTCTGACTCTCTTGACTACTTGCTTAGATGAAATTAGCTGAAGTGCTGTGAGCTTCCACCTGGAGAGGCTTACATGGCAAGACACTGAGGATTGTTTCTGGCTTTCTGGCCAACAGACAGTGAGAAACTGAGGCCCTCAATCCAATACCTGTGAGGAACTGAATTCTGACAACAGCCATTGAGTGAACTTGGAAGTGGGTCTTGCCCCAGTTTAACCTTGAGATGACCAAACCCCCAGGAAACACCTTGTTTGCAGTCTGGATGACTCAGGTAAATTGTACCTGGATAGCTGATCTGAGAAACTGAGATAATAAGTGCATGCTGTTTCAAGCAGCTAAATTTGGGGGTAATTTGTTACATAGCAATAGAAAACTAATACAACTGGTATGTCTTCAAATTCACTCATTTTTTTTCTTCTGCAATGTCTGTTCTGCTATTAATCTCATTCAGTGTATTTTTCCAGTTCCTCACTTATTTCTTTATATCAGTACAAACTCATAGTTTCCCATATGATTCAATGTGTTAACAATCAGTTACTTACATTGTTTATTTTAATGCACAAAATGTCCCAATTTGGCCAATGGGAGCACCTTCCAGCTGGCTTATATTTCTTTTTTTTTAATTGAGTTATAGTCAGTTTACAATGTTGTGTCAATTTCCAGTGTAGAGCATAATTTTTCAGTTATACATGAACACATATATATTCATTGTCACATTCTTTTTCACTGTGAGCTACCACAAGATCTTGTATATATTTCCCTGTGCTATACAGTATAATCTTGTTTATCTATTCTACATATGCCTGTCAGTATCTACAAATTTCAAACTCCCAGTCTATCCCTTCCCACCCCCTGCCCCCTTGGCAACCACAAGTTTGTATTCTATGTCTATGAGTCTGTTTCTGTTTTGTACTTATGTTCTTTTTTTTTTTTTTTTTTTTAGATTCAACATATGAGCGATCTCATATGGTATTTTTCTTTCTTTTTCTGGCTTACTTCACTTAGAATGACATTCTCCAGGGATATCCATGTTGCTGCAAATGGCGGTATGTTGTTGTTTTTTATGGCTGAATAGTATTCCATTGTATAAATATACCACATCTTCTTTATCCAGTCACCTGTTGATGGACATTTAGGCTGTTTCCATGTCTTGGCTATTGTAAATAGTGCTGCTATGAACATTAGGGTGCAGGTGTCTTTTTGAAGGAGGGTTCCTTCTGGATATATGCCCAGAAGTGGGATTCCTTGGTCATATGGTAAGTGTATTCCTAGTCTTTTGAGGAATCTCCATACTGTTTTCCTCAGTGGCTGCACCAAACTGCATTCCCACCAGCATTGTAGGAGGGTTCCCTTTTCTCCACAGCTTCTCCAGCATTTGTCATTTGTGGAATTTTGAATGATGGCCATTCTGGCTGGTGTGAGGTGATACCTCATTGTAGTTTTGATTTGCATTTCTCTGATAATTAGTGATATTGAGCATTTTTTCATGTGCCTAAGTGCAACTGATTTTTGTACGTTAATCTTGTAACCTGCTACATTGCTGAATTCTTCGATTAGTCCTAGTAGTTTTTTTGTGGACCTTTTAGGGTTTTCTGTATATAGTATCATGTCATCTGTGTATAGTGACAATTTTACCTCTTCTTTTCCAATTTGGATCCCTTTTATTTCTCTCTCTTGCCTGACTGCTGTTGTTAGGACTTTCAAGACTATGTTGAATAGGAGTGGTGAGAATGGGCAGCTTTGTCTTGTCCCAGATTTTAGTGGGAAGCTTTTGACTTTTTCACTGTTGAGTACTATGCTGGCTATAGGTTTGTCATATATAGCTTTTATTATGTTGAAATACGTTCCCTCTATACCCACTTTGGTGAGAGTTATCATAAATGGGTGTTGAATTTTATCAAATGCTTTTTCTGCATCTATTGAGATGATCATGCATATGGTTTTTGTCCTTTCTCTTGTTGATGTGATGTATTACATTGGTTGATTTGCGTATATTGAACCACCCTTGGCTTATATTTCTTTTGACATGCTTCTATTTTTTTTTTTTTAGTACTTCCTTGATTTTCAAAAGCACAATAAGATTTTTCAGGCTTATCTTATACTTTTCTTGCCACAGCTTTGGAATCAGTCATCTCTTGAAGAAGCCCCAACTCTTTTACATGACAATGGTATTCAGAAGCTAATATCTGTATGTACACAAGTACAGTACACACACATACACATACACACACACACACACACTTACTTCTATATTTATTTCTATACCTAGCCATAAATATATTTATACTACATGTAGTAGGCTGAATATTGACGCTAGATATTGTGAATATGTTCCCTTACATTGTGAAGGGAAATTTGCTGATGTGATTAAGTTAAGGATCCAGAGATAAGGATATTTCTTGAGTTATTTGGGTATACCCAGTGTACTCACAAGTTTTCTTACAAGAGGGAGATTTGACTACAGGAAAAAAAAAAAAGAAATGTGGTGATGAAACCAGAGGTTGGGGTGATGCGCTTTGAAGATGGAGGAAGTAGACTATGAATCAAGGAATGTAGGCGACCTTTAGAAGCTGGAAAAAGCAAGGAAACAGATTCTCGCCTAAAGCCTTTGGAAGGAATGCAGCCCAGCTAACACCTTGATTTTAGACTTTTGACTTCCAGAACTATAAGAAAATAAATCCATGTTGTTTTAAGCCACTAATTTGGTGGTAATTTGTTACAGCAGGAAATTAATCCACCAAGAGTTCATATCAATACATCCAAGTCCAATCCAGTGCCACGAGATTCATTCTAGTTTTATCCTTTTCCTTCTTCGTAACTCCCCTTTTTATCAGGGAGAAACCTCACCCACTTCATCATTAACCTTCCTGTATGTAACCAAACTTGCATCTCTGCTGTCACCGTTTCTTCCTGTGCAGATTTCCTTCTCACCCCAACATAACAATGTAGATGAATCTCATAGACATTATGTTGAGCAAAAGAAGTCATACAAAAGAATATAAACTGCTTGATTCTATTAAAGTTGAGGTCAAGAACAGGCCATATTGTTGCTACAAGTCAGAATAATGTTACTTTTGAGGTGAGGTTGTAAGCTGAGAAGGGCCATAAAGAATGATGGAAGCGTTCCACGTCTTTAATCGAGGCAGTGATGATTACATGCATATACACATGCAGAAAAATTCATCAACCTGTTCACTCATGATTAGGACATTTGATGTGCTTTAATGTATATGTCAGACATCATAAAAGGTATTTTTTAAAAGGCAACCACCATGTTTCCTTTCAGAAGCATGTTCTGATTATAGAAGGTGATAGCATTTTATTCCAGAATCTTCATGAAGACTTTGAACATTCAAAACTCCAATAATTCAAGAGCAACTCTGAGGAATCTAGTAGCAATCTCCATTTACCAGATAGAGGCACAATTATGTGGCAATGATTAAAAACAGTTTAAAGTTCCCTCTACCCATCATCTTTAAAATTACGGCATCCTTGACAATTTTTAATTTAGGATTATATTACAGAAAATTTTGCCCACTAGGTGAGACTTTATTAATACTTTTATATTTTACTATCTCAAATTTGTATAATTCAATTTTTTAATGAGCAAATAATTTGAATAAACATTTCTCCAAAGAAGGTATACCAGTGGTAAAGAAGTACGTGAAGGGGGAGGGTGTAGCTCAGTGGTAGAGTGTGTGCTTAGCATGCACGACATCCTGGGTTCAATCCCCAGTACCGCCATTAAATAAATAAATAATCCTAATTACCCCCCCCAAAAAAACCCAGAATAAATAAAATAGTTGGACAAAAATTTTTTTTAAAAAAGAATTTGACACAACATTGTAAAATGACTATAACTCAATAAAAAATGTTTTTTTAAAAAAGAGAAGCACATGAAAAGATACTCAACATCACTAATCATCAGGGAAATACAGATCAAAACCATAATGATACCCCTTCTCATCCACTGAGTTGGCTATAATTAAAAAGACAGATAATAATACGTTTTGTTGAGGATGCAGAGAAATTGGAACCTTCATACATTGCTGGTGGGAATGTGCAGCCACTCTGTACAACAGTTTGGCAGTTCATCAAAAAGGTAAATACAGAGTTACCACATGACCTAACAAGTCCACTCCTAGGTATGCACCCAACAGAACTGAAAATATATGTCCACACAAAACTTGTACCTGAATGTTCATAACAATAGTATTCAAAATTGCCAAAAATTAAGAACAACACAGATTTCCAACAATTTATGAATGGATGAACAAAATGTGATATAATCATACAATGGAATGTTATTTGGCCATAAAAAGGAATAGAGTATTGATTCACATTACAACATGGGTGAGCCTTGAAAAATGTTATTTAAGTGAAAGAAGCCAGACATAATATACCACATAGTGCATGGTTCTATTCATATGAAATGTCCAGAATAACCAAATCCCTAGACATGCCTCTGTATTTTTATTTCGTCAAGAAAAACACACACATTTGCGATTTCCCATCAGCATTAGAGACATACTTCAGTTTTCAACTGTGACATGATAATACATCATACAGCTCTATGCCAATTTATCTAACGAATCCTCTATTAATAGAAACGTTGTTTCCGTGTGTGTAAAAATTTTGTGCAGCACTGCAAATGTAAGGAGGTTATTCTGCAGTCTGAGCACAGGGGGACCAACATGAAATGTTTCCCTCTGCAATTAATGTTTTTTATTTGTTTTAGTTGAAGTATAGTCGATTTACAATGTTGTGTTAGTTTCTGGTGTACAGCATAGTGATTCATTTAGACATTCTTTTTCGTATTCTTTTCATTATAGGTTATTATAAGCTATTGAATAGAGTTCCCTGTGCTATAAGCCATTAAAAAGAGAATGAAATAATGCCATTTGCAGCAACATGGATGGACCTAGAGATTCTCATTCTAAGTAAAACAAGTCAGACAGAGAAAGATAAATATATGTTATCACTTATGTGTGGAATCTAAAAAAATGATACAAAGGAACTTGTTTACAATTAATGTTTTTAATTAGCTCCAATCTCCTTCCCTCCCTTAAATAATATCACGTGGGCATCATCACTGGGTTTCCTAGCCAATTTTATATCACATCATGTTCAATCCAGTCTAGTCCTACTTGAAATCTTCAATCCTGTTTCAGATTCAGGGCATTTTCCTGTGCCCCTCAGCTCTGGCATGTCCTGTGGCCAGATGTACTTGAATTATCTGCCCTTCAGTCCTCCTCCCCTAATGCTTCTGATTTCTTTAGAATAGGGGCAGTGTGATGCAGTGGTTGGGGGAAAGGGATATGGTTATTTCATGTAAGTGGGGCAGATTTGGCCTCTTCTATCCTCAGTGTGATAGGCATCCGAGTGCCTCTCCTGGGCTCTGATGTGTGTTACCCCCACAAGTGTAATATTCTCCAGCTGGCTTTGTTCAATTCCTACTTTTGGTTTCTGACACTGTTGGGGTTTTTTTTTTTTCCTAGTTATTATTATTTTTGTTGTTAATTCAAAGAATAGAACAGGAAATATTAGAATGAGTGAATGTAGACTATCAAAGTACTATTTCACGCAAATTTTGTGTCACTTATATACGTGTGTGTGTGTGTGTGTGTGTATGTGGATTACAGTGGGAAATGTATTTGTGATCTAACAGGTTGGGAAGCCACTCCTCTGAAAAGTCAATATTGCATAATGGGAAGAGGATCATGTTCAGGAGACCCAGTTTCTCCCTCGCCCTGCTCTGTTCTGGAACAATTGCCTCTTTCTCTCTGGATGTCATGCTTCTTTTCTAGCCAATAAGGGGGTTGGACTCTCATGTTCCATCTTTGTTGCAATAGCAGTAACAACCAACACCTATCAAAAGCTTACAGGGTGCCAGGCACTGTTCTAAACACTTTCTGTGCATCCAGTCACTGAATTCTCCCCACAGTTCAGTGATGTAGGTGACTTTATTATCATCCCGATTTACAGATGAGGAAACTGAGGCCCAGACAAGTGAAGTGGCAGAGCAGGAATTCAGACCCAGGCTTGTTTGGCTCTGGAAGCCACTCTCATAATCGGTACCGCTCCCAGTGTCCAGTTCAGAGTCAGTGGGGCGACACTGCCTTTCCGGCTTCTTTTGAAGGAGAGATGTCAGATGATTGGCCACTCTGCTCAGTGAATTTCCAGGAAGCCAGGGCTTAGTCATCCTTCTTTGCAAAGTTCACTTGGGGCACACAGCCTGGGGTGACATTTGCAGTATTAGGTTCTGGCTTCCTCAGGTCCTTCCTGCATTTCATCCTATCAAGGGCATAGTTTTATAAATACCAGATTCCCTTTGTCCTCTTTTGTCAGTCTCTCGCATCAGTTCACTCTCCACAGATCTCTCTGCTCTCTCTTCCTTCCCAGTATTAGCTTGATATTCTTTACATCCAAGAGCATTCTAGCCTGACAGATAAGAAAGAAATCAGTGTTTTATTTTCACTATCTCTGGCCAATAATCAATATTAAATTTTCCCTTTGGACCACACCATTCAAAAGAAAGCCCAACACACTTTTGGCTTCTTGGTGAGTTCTAAGAATTCCTGATAGGAGCAGTGTGGAATCTGCTGGGTCTCCTGTCCCCAAAGCCCTCTTCTATCCATAGTTGCTCCCCAGAGCCACTTGAACTCCAATCTACAGATGCAGTGAGCTCTGCCCTTCTGTGGGACCGATCTTGCCCTCCAGCAATTTAAGAGCCTCTAATTCAATGCACGGATTCAAGACAAATCCTACCATAACACTATGGTAATGGCTTCTATCTTCATCCAGAGTTCAAGCCCCTATTTCCTATCTCTGTTCTGATTCTGGTCTATTGTTCCTGGGCATCTGTTTGGACCTTGGTAATCCTCTGTAACTGGCAATCTGTTCTGTTCTTTCCAGTCCTTTTCCTCCCCATCCCCAGGAATTGGAATTCTCCAATGACTGGGGCCTTGAAACCTTGTGACTTCCCTGATGCCGCCTGCCCAGCTGTATCTCAGAATACCAGCTGCTTCTAGAGTTCCCAGTGCCCTGTTTAACACACCTGTCAGGAAATCCCAAGTCTTGGTAACTTGAAATTTGCTCCACGTGCTGTAATTAGTCCTTCTGTCTAGACTGTGTTATAGCAAAGGACAGGGTCCAAGTAGATGTTCCTATTTCCTTGAAACAGTGTGTTCACACTAAGACTTTGTTAAAATTGTAATGCCTGGACCAGCAATACCAGTGGCACCCGGGCACCCCGGACCTACTGGATGGGAATCTACATTTTAAAAAGATTGATTCTAGGGCTATCAGCTGATCTACTAGCAATAAATCAAGTCAGTGAAACATCATCAAGGGTCTTTTGCTCATAGGATCATTTACTGGAGTTTAAGCTTCAAGAAGGGCAGGAAGTTCATGTGTCTTGTTCACAACTGTATTTCCAGTGCCTAGAACTATGCTTGGCTGGTGGTAAGTGCTCAGTAAATGTTGAATGAATGGAAAAAGAAATGGATGAGAGGATGAATTTTTACCAACTAGATGTCTTGCTTAAATTCTCTGGGCCTCATCATTTTATTCATCTGTAAAATAAAGATTCATATCCTTACTTCTGATGCAGGAAAAACGGATATGGGGCGTGAGGAGGGCCGTGTCCCAGGCTTCAGTTAGCCCCTGGGACGTGCCCCGCCAAGTGTGGGTCCTTGGGTTCGCGCAGGAAATTCAAGAGCGAACCACAGTTGAGTAAAGGTAGATTTATTTAGAGATACATCAAAAGCCAAGAGAAAGGCCACGAGGTGTGGGGTTGGGTGCTCAGATTAGAGTAAAAGTAGGTACATACTCCATAGACAGAGTGCGGGCCATCTCCGAAGAGGGAGAGAAGAGACTGTGAGGAGCAGTGTTGCCAGTTTTTATGGGCTTGGTAGCTTCATATGCTAGTAAGTGGAAGGACCAGTCTAACTAGCCTGGGAAAGGGGCTGGGAGTCCCAGGAAGTTGGCCATTTTCCACTCTTTGACCTTTTGTGGCTAGCCTTGGGACTAGCGCTTGTGGGCATGTTAATATATTACAATAGGCATATAATGAAGCTCAAGGTCTACTAGAAGTCAAATCTCCCACCATCTTGAGCCTCAAGGCCTACTGGGGTTTGAATCATCAGCCATCCTGCTGTTAATTGTTGCGTTGTTCCTTGAATGGCTGTGCCCTGCCCCCTTCCTGTCTCACTTTCAGTTATAAAAAGCAGGTGTAGAGTTATCAATATTTATTCTGATACAATGGCTACCCTTCACTGAGATCTGGATCTGGTTTTTTGGGGGGTTAGCAGGTCTTTTTAGCTGCTTTGCCTAAGTGTTACTGAGGGCTTGTTCTATATGACACTATCTGTTTGAAGTCTTTTTTCTTTTAAATAGGGGGAGGTAATTAGGTTTATTTATTTTTTATTTTTAACAGAGGCACTGGGAATTGAACCTAGGACTTCATACATGCTAGGCATGCACTCGACTACTGAGTTATACCCTCTCCCCACTGTTTGGAGGAGTCTTGGTGGGGTGACTCATTCATCCATTCACTTATTCATTTAAAAAAATATTAATTGACTATTAGGTGCTAGGCACTATTCTAAGTGCTAGTGAGTAGAACAGAGGATAAAATAAGGTCCCTGCTCCCAAGAAGTTTACATTGGAAAGAGACAGACATTAATCAAATAAAATTGTAATATAGCAGATGGTGATATTTGTTAAGAGAAACAATACCGTGAGTTAGGACTCTCTGAGGAGCTAGCATTTGAGCAGAGCCCTGCAGGAAGCAAGGAGGTGATCCGTGTGAATATCCAGGGAGAGAGACAGAGGGACGGCCAGTGCAATGGCCCCAAAGTGGGAACATGTGTGGCATGTTTGAGGAACAGCCAGGAGACCAATGTGATTGGAGCAGAGTGGGAAAATAGTAAGAACGAAGAGGGTAGGGGTGAGGCTGGGGCTGAATCAGGTAGGGCTTTACAGAGCATTGTATGGACTCCAGCTTTTATGGAGTGAAATTGGGAGCCCTGGGAGACTATTCCATGAAGAACATCATGCTCTAACTTAAATTTTAAATTAAGCACTCCAGCTGTTGTGTTGAGTAAGAACAGACTTTAGGAGCTCAAGGGCATGGGGGACAGTACAGCTCAAGTGGTAGAGTGCATGCTTAGCATGCACAAGGTCCTAGGTTCAACCTCCAGCACATCCTCCAAAAATAAATAAGCCCAATTACCTCTCTGCTCCCCTCTCTGCCAAAGTTTAAAAAATAAATTATACAATAATAAAAAATTTTTTTAAAAAAGAGATTAAGGGCAGAAGCAAGGATCGGGGCAGTTGCAGTAGCCCAAGTGAGGGATGGTGGTGGCCAGGGTCAGGGCAGTAGGGGTTCAGGTGGGAAGACTGGTCAGATTTTGAAGACAAGTCTGATAATGTCTTGTAGATGTCTTGGGTATGGGGTTTGGGAGAAAAAGGAGTCACGGATGACTCCACTGTTTTGACTTCAGCAATTGGAAGGATGGAGCTGCCATCAACAGAGATGGACAAGATTGGAGGAGAAACAGGCTTGTGGTGGAGGAATCAGGAATTCCGTTTGAACATGTTACATTTAAGATGCCTATTAGAGCTCCAAGAAGGAATGTTGAGAGACAGCTGGATAAATGCATCTGGAGTTAAAAGAAGTCTGAACTCAGGTGCAAATTTGGAAATCTTCAATGTATCTATGGTAGTTAAAGCCGTGGGATTGGATATGATTACCTAGGGGAAGAGTCTAAAGAAGAGAAATAGTCCAAGGCCTGAATCCTGGGGCACGCCAATGGTTAGAGGTCAGGACTTAGAGGAGAAACCAACAAAGGGCACTGAGTAGGAGCAGCCAGTGAGGTGGCTGGTGAGAAAATGGTGTCCCGGAAGCCATGGAGAGAAAGTGTTTCAAGGAGGAAGGAGGGTTCAACAGTTTAGAGTGCTGATGAAATGTCAAGCAAGATGAGGACTGAGAATTTACCATCTGATTTAACAACATGGAGGTCCCTGTGTGACCCTGACAGAAGCTATTTTGATGGAGTGATAGTGATAAAAGTCTAACTGAAGACAATTCAAGAGAGAAGCAGAGAGGAATTAGAGACAGTAAAAATAGACATCTCTTTCAAGGAATTTTGTTGTCACAGGAAGAGAAGTGGGACAGAAGCTGGAGAGGGATGTGGGGCGAGTGGAGGACTTTATTTGGTAGATACTGCAGCATGAAGAGAGGAAGAAATTATTGATGTCAGAGAGAGGTGAGCATTCCTGGAGTGCTGTTCTTAAGCAGGTGAGCAATGGGATTAAGAGCACAAATGAAGCTGGTAACAGAAGAAGCGAAGATGTGAACCACCTGCCCCTACCTCAGAGCCTCTATCAACCATCATGCTACAGTGCTACCCAGACAGCACCCATGAGGTAGCACCAGGCACTTCACTATATTCTTCTCATCACACACTCAGGCAACTGCCTTACTTGGGAATCAAGCCACCATTTCAACTTGCCTTTCATGAAGGAAAGAATTAAATCTATGAAACATGATTTTAGTTTCTCTTCTGATTCCCTAGAAAACCTCTCTTCCCCCTTCTGATTTCCCTTGTCACTACAGGAGGAAAAGGGACTCCATAGAAGATGCCAGTGACAGCCTGGTCTTATTTGTAATACTGGCCTAACCGACAGGGAATACCATCTCTCTCCCTTCCATTGTTCCTCTCTCATCCTCTACAGACCTCTAACATTGCTCTTGCTGGTTATTATAGCAATCTAAGCAGCAATAGTCATTTTTGCAGGGGTTTTTTTTTCACCTGCCCAGAGGACTAGGCAAGAATCCTGGCAGATGGGAGTGAGGAGGCTGGGAAGCAGGGAAATGTCCGAGCTGCCGATTGCAATGGTGCTTCTCTGTAGAGTAGAACAGCCAAGGAAGTCCCCTTAGCACAGGCCGTCATTTCCCCCACCTTCCCTCCGCTAGCCCCAAGGCAGGTAGCCAGATTCAGAAGTGTTACTCGGTGGGCCATTTGGGGTGCCTGGGATGTCTCACCCCAGAAATGGGAGCTGACCCAGAGCAGGAGGGGACAAGGATGAGAGCCTGATGAAAATACCTGCCAAGTTCCCCAATCAGGTGGCACTATCTGAACACTTTTAGGCAGTGTTTGGAAGTCAGTACAATTTTCTGGGCCAGGGGAGAAGGAGAAGCAGAAGGAGACAGGGTTAGGAAGAGAAAGAAGATCAAAGAAAGAAGTGAGGAGCAGTGAAAGCCCTTTGGAGGAGCGTCAGGAGGAACAAGAAGTGAAACCCAGGCTTGTCCTGCTTGATGGTGGTTATTTGGCCCCCTTAGCCATAGGTGCTGGCTGTCACAGAACAGCATTTCTGCCCTCCTCCCTCCCCCAGCTTGCACAAACACAGACTTCCATGCGAAACTTATGACTCTGAATGTCTATATCAGAACAGGAAGAAAAACCAGAAGTCATTTTTCTGTTCTAACTCTAAGTTATTCCTCTTGTCCTCTTCCTAGGTGGACAGGGCCTTTGACCAACTTAGTACCTGCCACCTGATTCTAAGAAGCACCTTGGCCAGCTGCCATTAAAAGTGCCATATATTAGAGTACTTGCAGAGTGCAGTTGGAGCACAGTATTACGTTATTCATTTTTTAATCTAATCCTCTGCCTTTAGATGCTGGAAATGAGAATTAGTCAGAGTCTAATCTCTCCGAGGATGTTTTCTTTCCAGGCAAGCCTAGTCTGTCTCCTGTGAAAAACAGGATGAAATCCAATCTTTGGATGATGCGATGGGAAAGGGAAAAAGAGAGTGAGAGCGAGAGAGGGGGCAGCAGGTTTGGGAGAGACCCAGAGGATGCAAATGGCCCTAGAAGGCTGATCAATCCTTTGTTTAAAAATCACCATTTGGAGAGATCCCTGCTGTTTAGAGTGGAGTGACCATCCCCGTCAGATGATGTAGCCACTTTAGTTATTGTAGTGGACCCAGCTGAGGGGGGAAAATTGTGTTGAGAGTCAAAAAGAGAATAAACAACACCATGAGAAAGATCTCATTCTTCTCTGTATTTTTGATTTTTGTTTTTCTTCTTTTACCTTTAATTAATTGAATATTAATAAGGTCATGGTTTTTGTACCCAGAATCAGTGTTCCTTTGAACTTTGAGGGAAATAGAACTCTTTGGACCCAATTATCCACTGATCTCTTTCTCTTAGAAACTCCAGACTGAATCTTCTATATAAAGATTTTTTATTTGCTTTTTACAAATTATGCTTTATTTTGAGAGAACTGTCGATTCACATGCAGTTGTAAGAAATGTTACTGAGAGACCCAGGTACCCTCTACCCAGTTATGTTTGCTTTTTTAAAAAACAACTTTATTGAGGTATGACTGACATACAAAAAGCTGTACATTGTTAATGTCTACAACTTGATGAGTTTGGGGATAACTATACAATTGTGACATTGTCACCACAATCAATGCCATAAACATATCCATCACCTCCAAAAGCTTCCTTCTTCCTTCTTTATTTATTTATTTTGGGGAGATAAGAACACAACATACAACTCACCCTTTGAGCAAAATTTTAAGTATACAATACAGGATTGTTACCTGTAGGCACTATGCTGTACTATATTTGCTTTTTAAGTCCAATTAGATTTTTCTTTAGTGGACTCCTTCACTCTTCATCTGCATAGTTAAGTTCATATAACATTGTGCTGTACAAACCTCTGAAGAACCAGAATATGCCAAGTCAGAGATGGCCCATTCCAAAGGGGAAAGCAGAAAGCTTCCATCTGAGTCTCATGCAGTCACCACATCTTATTATTTATCTACCTTAATGACACATTGTACCTTTCTCCGCATGTAGCTCCTGCTAACTTCTAAGCCAGAGCAAAGGAAATATCATGTACGGAAAGGAACAGAATCTATAATTGTGCTGTGGACTAATAGTGTATCATAAGTTATCTGGGTCATATGCATGTCAAGCTGAGTATCCCTTCCAGGGGAAGGAGGGCATCTGGAGATGAAATCTGGATGAAAGAATAGTTAGAGGGTTGATGAAGAGAAGAGATTGAGGAAAGCAGTAGGAGGTGGCCCGAAAGTTAAGGCTCTGCCACAAAGGGTAGCACCAAGTTGGGGAAGCTCTTGAAAACAGCTGGGATGCATGGAGATAAACTAGGAATCTGAGTATAAAACGTTCATTTTGGGAACCCCTGGTGTAGAGAAATGATTAGCATGCTAGGGGCCAATCCAAGGGCAAAATCAGTACTCCTGTCTCTTATTCCTTTGTTCTTTCTATCTCTCTCTGTTTCCTTAGAAACAAATCCATCAATATCTGGAGAATCCCATCCAAGAGGGAACTGCTCTGAAGATATTCAATCCCTTAAAAAAGAAAGCAGATGCCAGCTACACCAAATGAATCCTTGAAAGAACTAAATCACTTCCTGATTTGTAGCAGTGAGGGAAAAAGCCTACCCATCTTTAATGGTAGGAGGTCTAATCAAGTGCTCAGATGATTAAAATACTGTGATCATGAGGCTGATGTCCTGGGTTTAAACTGTGTGGCTCGTTTGCTTCTTGACTCCCTAGTTCCAAACAGTAGAGGCTATGCTCTGTCCACAAATGAGTCCTCCAGACCTAGTTGGTCATTTTGCAAGAACAAGCCACAGTCCTATAAAAGTCTGTGCAAGAGACAGGGTGGTGGAGAGGTTGGCTGGTTTGGCTCTGCATTTAGACAGATCTGGGTTGGAAACTTGCCCCTCCTCTAATTACTAGTAGGACCTTCCGCAAATTACTTACCCTCTCTCTCTGTAAGCCTTGGTTTCCCCACAGTGTTGAGATAATTTAGCACATAACTGCTCAATAAATGATAGCTGTTATTGTTTTTATTATCGTCAGTAACATTAAAATTCTCAGGTGTAGACTGCGATCTAAGTGTCAATTTGGAAGTTGATTGCTACTGCCATGCTTCCCCTCAAGAATTCTCAGAAGAGATGCAAATTCACCTTGCCCCGGACACTATTTAACCTGCTCCAATTGGGGGTGTTAATATCAGAACCTCTTAGTAATTTCAAGTCATATGAAATCTACCTATTTTCCTCAATCTGACTCCATGGCTGGAACCATGATTCAGAGCTCTTGGGTCTCCCCACGAGGGACCAGATAGCTTTATCTTCTCTGTAACAGAGAGGAAGGAGATAGTGCCCTGACTGCTTATCTTACAGAGTAGCAGGTTAGGGTAGGGACTTGCATAGAGCTAGGATGGATGCAGCAACAGCTTCAGAATCCTCCAGGGGTTCCTGAGCTAGCTTTCCAAAACTGCTTTTAGCATATTGATTTCTGACAGCGTTGCACTTCAGGAAAAGAGCAACTACAAACTGCCAGCTTGCCCACATCTCAAAATCAATCGCACATGGATCAGATGCTTGGTTTTCTTTCTTTCCTTTCTTCTGTCTCCCCTGCAGGAAAGTGTGTGGTTTCTAATAACACTCCTGCAATGTTGTGGCTGGACAGGATGTCAGTTCCACCTGAGGCTACAGAAGTAAAAAGGGATTCTATACCACAGAAAATCAGCCCACCTGACCGACTTGGGGGAGATTTGATTTCTGCTTTAGGATTAAAACATGAATATCTGGAATTGAAAAGGGGGAAAATCCCTAAAGCAAATAGTTATTGAGTGGCTTACTTGCCAGGCAGGGTGCTAGCTACTTTCCATATATATTACCTCATTGATCCTCACAATCACATGGAAATCATATGGAAAAGTTAGCTTGATGTCTGGAAGGTGGACACTTCGAATAATATAACACATATGAGGAAAAAGGCTATGAGAGATTGTCACTTGCCTGGGTTGCAAAAACTCATCACTGGCAAGGAATTGAACCCATGTCTCTCTGATTTCAGGTCCGATTTGTTTGTTTACTTGGTTATTCAAATACTGATTGATGAAATAAAGTTGATGCTTATTTTTATGTTAATTTCAGTATCAGAGACAAAATACTTCTTGCGCTATTTGACTTCTGCAAAAACAAGAGAGGTGCCGATGTGTCCTAATGCTCGAAATACATGTCGTCTGTGAAATTTCAGCTATAAATTACCTGTTTGTGCATATTACCTGGCACAGAGTGGCCCTCTATACATGTTTCCTGAAAAGAACAATAACAAAGGATGTGAGGAAATACAACCAGTAGAAATGAGCCTCCCTCAGGAAGATGCTGGGTCTGCCATCTTCCATGCACTTGTGACTAGCGTGGCCCTGGAATGAGTCAGCTTATGTCTCCTTTCAATGGAGCAATTTCTTCATTAGTGCATCATGGTATAGACAGAGACAAATAGGATAGTTATCTAGGATTCCAAACTGCAGCCCAGATTTGTAAGGCCAGTTTTGTCACACCAACATTCCCGATTATTTTCAAGGGCTATGAAAGCTGGAAGAGAATTTAGGAGTGAGTGATTGAAATCCTTTCAGATTCCAAAAAAAAAAAAAAAAAAAAGAGCGACTAACCCAAGCTAATCAAATCCAGCCCAAGTATCCTGGCTGCCAGTTCTCTCCTGTGCTTTGAACTATACGACATTTTACCCAGCCAGTCTTCCCCAGGCTGTATCAAGGGCAGAGCAGACAGCACAAGCCCTGAAGAGTTCCCTGCTCTGCCCAGGATGCCCCAGCAAGGTTTTGGCTCTGCGTGAGCCTGTGACATTTAACCACAGACCTTTCTTGGAACCCCTGGAAAAAAGACAACCACTTGACTGCTCCATGATTTAAATAGCTAAACAATGACAAAATGAATTTCTGATGACAAAGTAAGTGGTAACTTAGGACAACGAGCCAAGAAAACATTTCTCCACTGATAGCTGATTAATGGAATTAAGGGAAAGTTTAAATTTGGAAGCTCGAGGAGTAATTTGTTAGTCTTGAACTTTTCCTTCAACTTGACTTGGGCTTTTTAGGTCATAAATAAAAGGTTTAATAATGTCAGTTCTGTTCAGTTAGTTTCCCCCAAAGCAAAGACCTTACTTTTTGTGTGTGCTGTCACTGAAGGTTTTATTTCTTTTCTTGGTGTGTAACTGATACACGTATGTCTAAGTGGCTTCCCTTGTGAAAGCATGGCTTTCCCATTATTTAAGATTTAATGATGGTAATCATCTTTTGAAGTCATCTATCAATCAGATGGCCTGATGTATAAAGAGCCCAGGGTGTATAGTCTTACTTGTCCTGGGCATATACTTGTGAAGCAGGGAGAGGTTGGCATTTGTACCTTTCTGCCAAATATAAGGAAACCAAAGGGCGAAGCCCATTAGGCTGTAAATCAAGGACCTTGAGGCTAGAACCTGGATAATTTTTGTCTCTGAACACAGTGTTTTTCTCAACTAGTGGGTCAGGTTTCTTAGCAAGTGATCCTGTGGCGAGCAAGTGAAAATTGCTGCTAGAGGGATCAAGCAGGTTAGAAGTTAGGGCGCCGAAGCAAACAATCAAACCAAAAAATCCATCAGAGGCTAGGAAATCATATGGAAAAGTTAGCTTGATGTCTGGAGACTCCAGGAGACTTGTAAATAAAGTCCACAGAACATAGTTCAAGGTTACACAAAGGAAATCCTTAAAATAAAGCCAGAAAATAGAACTCAAGGATGGTGATTCTCGGCCTCTCACAGCTCTGATGAAAGAACTCATTGTGAGAGTTGGAGTTATTGTCGCCTCGTGCTGGAGACCTTGAATGGAGAGAGAGGAAAGCTGTGTCCATATGATGGACTAGCACATAGCAATGGAATTAGAAAATCAAGAAATTTGGAATTGCCTACAAAAATAAAGACAGGATCTGAGAATGGGGGTGGTGGGGGTAATAGCTCAGTGGTAGAGTGTGTGCATGAGGTCCTAGGTTCAATGCCCAGTACCTCCAATAAAAAAGAAAGAAAGAAAGAAAGGAAGGAAGGAAGGAAGGATGAAAGAACCTGAACACAAGAGGCTGGCATTAGCTTGGTGCGGAAGGATAAGGGAAGGAGAGGGTAAGTAGCTCCAAGAGTGTCCAGTTTGTGTTATCTGGGGATCAGCCATGGCATTCTGGGTTCAGCCCTGATGGAGGAATAGATGGGAATATGAGGACTTTATCAGACTTTCCTAAAGTGGGGTTGCACCAGAAATGCCCTTCCTTCCTCCCACCAGATATTAATTATGTTCTTTGGGACTTTTCTGAAACCAGGAGGACCAGAATTCTTCCTGGGGCTTTTGGAGTCCAGAGGCCAAGTTCATTGCAGCACACATCTTTCTCTGGTTCCAGGAAGTTGGCCTCTTCTGCTTCCCAGATTGTATGAGGTTAATGTGTCTTGAACAATTCAGTAGAAATACAACATGGAGGCCCCATTGTTAATATCAGCAGTGTGAACACGGCTGAAACTATAGTGAATGGGGTGGAGAAGGGCTTCCCAGCAGTAACAGTTACCAGCTTAGCAATGAAAGCCCTGAGCCCTGATGGGTCCCAGGTGTGATTGGTTTAGCATCTCCTATACTCTCAGTATCCCGTAAGAAGTGATCTAATGAACCTCAAGGACAGAAGAGTGAGCAAAATAAGCCAGATACAATTAAGTACACGTTTATAATTCCACTGATAGGGCAGTCAGGATTAAGCAAAACTCATCTATGATGATAGAAATCAGAACAATGGTTGCCTCTAGGGGTGGGGATTGACTAGGGGTGGGGCAGGAAGATCTAAGTGGTGATTACAGGGGCATATACATTTGTCAAACTCATGGAGTTGTACACTTAAGACTAATAATGCGTCTTAGCATATGAAAGTTAATTCTCAATAAAAAAAGAAAACATTTAAAAAGCGGTGATCTCTTCATGGACAGCCAGCTCATCTACTATGAGCATCTGTATATGCATCCCTAGTGACAAGATCAGCTGGCAGGCAATAGTATGTATGGGTTCAGGCTTTGGACCAAATAGATCTAGTACGAAATGCAGCTTTGACACTTATAGGCAGTATGACATGAGCCTCTGTTTTCCCATCGGTAAACTGAGGATCATAACAATAGTACCTATCTTTCAGGGTTGTCTAGCATGTGGCTTAAATGAGATACTATATGCCACTTAAAGGTATTTGATCTGCCTTGGTTTTATTTTCTTACTGTAGTGATCAAACCCATAGTAGTGCTCAACCTTGGTTTAAAAAATAAAATGCCCACTCAAAGATCCTACTTCCAGAGCTTCTGATTGGGTTGGTCGGGTGTGGGCCCCATGATTTTAAAGTGTAGCCAGAGCTGACAACCACTGGCCTAGATTTATCCACGCCTCCAATCAAACACCAGCTCTTCCTTCATGAAGATGTTCCTGACAATGTCCGCTCCAGGTGTTTTCTCTCTTCTCTGAACTTTTTAAAAATTGAGGTATAATTGATATACGGTTAAGTACAAAACTCTAAACTGTGGGGCTCTAATGAATGTTTACATATGTGTGCACCAGTGTAACAGCACCCAGATCAAGATATGAACATCACCTGCCCTCCAGAAGGCTTCCTTCACCTTCCCTGTCAGTACCCTCAAGTCAAACTCACGGAGCTGTACTGCTGTTGAGGAGGAAAAAGAATGTTCCCTCTACCCTCCTAGGTTCTCGGCTGAGACTCCCCTGCAATAAAAGAAATCAAAAGGGGAGAAACAGACATTTAATAATATGTAGGCCTCCTGTATACATTACCGGACTCAACTTTGAGTCTGCTTGCCTGCCACACAGCAAAGCCAATTTACTGACATGGGGTTGTGGTGAAGGAAAGCACAGTGTTTATTGTAGGCACCAAGCAAGAAGAACGTGTGGCTCATGCTCAAAAGACCTGAACTCCCCTGAGGATTTCAGGGAAGGGTTTTTAAAGGCAACATTTGGAGTGAGGGCTGCAGGGCGCATAGATTTCGTCTGATTGGTTGGTGGTGAAGTAACAGGAGTGATACTTCTGGAATTTTAATCATCAACCTTCTGGTTCCAACCAGTCCGGGGTGTATGTGCTTGTGTTCAGCAAGTAGTCATCATCCTCCACCTGAGTGCTGGAATCTTAGTTCCTGCAGAAAACTCAAAGATCTGTGTCAGATTGTTATGTATTTCCCTTGAGAAGGAACTTGGGCTCAGTTTTGTCATCGAACTCTTGTCATTACTTTCCTCATTTAACTGCTTTTCCTTTGTTTCTGCATTTCCTCACTGAAACTGAGCAGAACACTTTGAGGCCCTCCTGGGGACAAATCCTTTCCATATCCCCCATTTCATGTTTGTAGGAAGAAGTCTTCAGCCTCCTAGACATTCCCTGAGTTCCAAGGGGGCAGTTTCAAACAGTTATTAATCAGGGCAGGAAGGGAATGCAGAAACAAGGGAGAAACAGTCAAGAAAAAATAGTGCAGCTATTAAAGCAGGGTCCTGGTTCTTCCTCAAGGAATATACATAACAACATCTTTGAGTTCTTCTGCAGGAACTAAGGCCCCCATCCAGGTGGAGGATGGGAACTTCAGGCTGAGCACAAGAATCCTTGAGTACCGCCCACCAATCAGAAGAAAGTCACTCCCCTTCAGCCCTCACTCCAAATTTTGCCTATTAAAAACTCCACAAAAAATCATCAGGGAGTTTGGAGTTTTTGAGCATGAGCTCCCCATTCTCCTGGCTTGGCCCTGCAATAAACCTTTCTCTGCTCCAAACTCTGTTTCAGCTGGTTTGGCCTCACTGTGCCCTGGACACATGAACCTATGTTCGGTAACATCTCTTCCCTAATTAGTAACTGCCTGTATCTGCTCTTTGGCACCCAGGGAAGGCCTAAGTGACTAAAGCCTTTTTCTACAGACAAGCAATGGGGGACACTGAGGGGCTTTTGTACTGGGAGGGCCCCACAGAGTCCTGCTTGGTTTCAATCCCTCCATTTCTTTGATGTTTCTCAGTCCTGAGGGAAACAGGGACAGGACAAGAAAGGGAATAAACTTTTGGATAGAGAGGGTAATAATAAACTCAGCCCGGAAACTCAGTTTTAGAGGGGATTCAGTTTCACATACATGGGAGAGACCCAGGAAAACTGAGTAACTCCCTGAAATGGCACAAGCCACTACCTGAACTATCTTTTAAAGACAAAAGCTGCTGAGGGTGGAGGAAACCAGTTATGCAAGGTGACCAGGAAAAAAACCACAGTAAATAAGAGTAAGGTTGTTATGCAGATTTAATTGTAGCCTTCTCACTGTTAAGAGTTTCTAGAGATTTAGTCATCTCTCTCTTTCTGGTATACCAGGGTGGCACCTTAACAAATGGAGATTTCCCTTGTAAATGTAAACGTCTCTTACAAAAGGGTAACTTCTGTGTCTATTTCTTAAAAATAATCAGCCTAAAATAATCCTTACGCCGCCGAAGAGACATATAGTTGGTTGAGACAGGAAGGGGGCAGGGCACAGCCATTCAAGGAACAACACAACAACTAACATCAGGATGGCTGACAATTCAACCCCCAGTAGGCCTTGAGGCTCAAGATGGTGGGAGATTTGACTTCCAGTAGACCTTGAGCTTCATTATATGCCTGTTGTAATATATTAACATGCCCACAAGCGCTAGTCCCAAGGCTAGCCACAAAAGGTCAAAGAGTGGGAAATGGCCAACTTCCTGGGAATCCCAGCCCCTTCCCCAGGCTAGTTAGACTGATCCTTCCACTTACTAGCATATGAAGCTACCAAGCCCATAAAAACTGGCAACACTGCCCCTCACAGCCCCCTCTCTCCCTCTTTGGAGATGGCCTGCACTCTGTCTGTGGAATGTGTACCTACTTTTACTCTAATCTGAGCACCCAACCCCACACCTCATGGCCTTTCTCTTGCCTTCTGAAACAGCCTGCACTCTATGCAGTATGTATCGCTCTAAATAAATCTACCTTTACTCAACTGTGGCTCGCTCTTGAATTCTTTCCTGCACGAAGCCAAGGACCCACACTTGGTGGGTCACATCCCAGGGGCTCAACAGAGGCACCTCTCCTGACGCCCCATATCTGATTTTCCTGTATCAGGGTGACAAATTCTGTTTCCCTTCATTACCGGGCGGACCTTTCCCTCCACAGATGAGTTTTGCCTGATGTTCAACTATGAAATTCTTCTTTCCCTCACTGCCTGTGCAGCTCACTTGAAATATGCAAGATTTGCCCTTGTGGCCGCAGCTTTTACCTGCTTAGTTTGTATTTATACCTCTTTCCTGTGTTGTTATCTAATCTTTGTTTGTTGGTCTGGTCTCCCTAGCTAGATTTTAAGTTCCTTGAAGGCAGAGATTGCCCACTTGTCTAGCATATTCCTAGGCACATAATAGAAACTCAAGAAATAATTGTGGAATGAATTCTGGTGTTGATTGAATGGGGTGGGGGGGAAAGAAGCAGTAAGCAGATAGTCAGATCAAGACAAAGGCCTCTTTCTTCATTCTCTCCCATACACATGCAGCTTGTTTTTACTAATAACTCTTCATATAATATCGGGATTGTGCACTGTTTTTCGCTTGTGGGTGATCATGTGTGCATTTGACTTTCAGGTTAGACTGTGGGTAGGACAGGAGTGGATTCAAAGAATATAAAGCACAAGAGGAGAAAAGGTCAGATGGCCAAGTCAATGAACAAGCTTGCTCTGGCCTCTGCTGTTGAACCCAAATTCTAGCCCTTGTTCTGCCAAGAACTGGTATGATCTTAGGCAAGTCACTTCACCTTTCTGAGCCTATTTGTCTGTGGTATTGATGCAGGAAAAACAGATGTGAGGCATGAGGAGGGCCGTGTCCCAGGCTTCAGTTGAGCCCCTGGGACGTGCCCCGCCAAGTGTGGGTCCTTGGCTTTGCGCAGGAAATTCAAGAGCGAGCCACAGTTGAGTAAAGGTAGATTTATTTAGAGATACATCAAAAGCCAAGAGAAAGGCCACGAGGTGTGGGGTTGGGTGCTCAGATTAGAGTAAAAGTAGGTACACATTCCACAGACAGAGTGTGGGCCATCTCCAAAGAGGGAGAGAGGGGGCTGTGAGGGGCAGTGTTGCCAGTTTTTATGGGCTTGGTAGCTTCATATGCTAATAAGTGGAAGGACTAGTCTAACTAGCCTGGGGAAGGGGCTGGGATTCCCAGGAAGTTGGCCATTTCCCACTCTTTGACCTTTTGTGGCTAGCCTTGGGACTAGCGCTTGTGGGCATGTTAATATATTACAACAGGCATATAATGAAGCTCAAGGTCTACTGGAAGTCAAATCTCCCACCATCTTGAGCCTCAAGGCCTACTGGGGGTTGAATTGTCAGCCATCCTGATGTTAATTGTTGTGTTGTTCCTTGAATGGCTGTGCCCTGCCCTCTTCCTGTCTGTCTGTCTGACAGAGATAAGTTCTGATCCTTTGCACCCCTTAGGAGGAAGTCAGCTGAGTTCATAGCTGGGAAGGTACTTTGGACAAAAGAATTTAGGGTACTGTTTCAACAAGGCTCAGATCACCAAACCAGTTAGATCTGCTTTTTGCCTTGAGATTCAAACATGACTTGGATCAAAGGCTGGAAGGCTGAGTTCCTAGAATCAGGGAATCTTAGAAACCATTCTAGTCCACCCCCTCATTGTACCTCAGTACATGGAAGCATGGAGCTATGACTTTCCCCAAGGTCTAGATTCCCTTTTCAGTGTGCTTCAAGGTTTTACTTAAAAAATGCAGTTCATTTGCTCTTGTTACTGTTTGGAGACAAGAAGCTCTGGCCTGTGTCCCAGCAAGGAAATGATCAGGACATTTGTCTGAAGCTTTTTGAGGTTCTAAAATCTGACCCACCACTTCACCTCAATCATGGTTTGCCTTTTACCAAGGGGGACCACACCCTCCCAGTATCAGCCTGGTGCCTACTATGTTTGCCACTCTGCTAGGTGCTGAGGGGGGTTTAGAAAAGATGAAGACTCATCCCTGCTGTCAAAGATCTGAGTGTGGGAGACAGAACTAACAATGAGAGAACAATGGAAGGCAGTCTGTGATTCAGAATAAAATGTGTAGTGCAGGCAGTAACTGCTGGTGAAGTTCACAGGAGGGAGAGAGCTCTGGGAGCTGGGGTTGGGGGTTGGGGAGAGTGCCATCGCACGTGGGCTTTGAAGGCTGGGTAGGATTGTTTATGCATATGTGGAGGAGGGCACTGAATGCGTGTGTGTGCAGAACTGGATGAAGATAACATTTATTGAGCATGTTTTATGCGCCAGATACTACCTAATGTGCTACATAATGCAACTCATTTAAACGTGCATAATCCTAGGAGCTAAAATAATAGATAATTGATAATCTTTCAGTTGATAGATGGAAATGAAGGCACTGGGAGGTAAATTGCCCAAGGTGATGACAAAGCAAGTAAATGGCATACATGGAATTAGAATCCAGGTGTCAAAACACTTGGCTATTCTACCTTTGAAAAAGAGGAATTTGTGCCCCAGGTGAAGAAGCTGCTTGGCTACAGTCACTAAACAGTTGTTTTGCACACACAGGACCCTCTAGGCCAAATTCCCAACAGGAAGTTCAGTGTGGATGAATGATGCCTTTTACTGAGTGCTATAAACTCATTCTTACTTCCTAGAAGATAGGAACTTGAGGTCTCACGCTGCAGTCATTGCCAGGAGTTCCACAGCTTTATCTTTAACGTCACAGTGCAGAGGATTTAAAAAAACACCTAGGGAGAATGAACTGAATAAGTGAGCAGCTGAATCAATTCTTGTTTGTTGTTGTTCTTTATTAATTAGCACTTGAAGAGCATCAGGTCCTCGGTAGATGCCATACAAAGCTTGGAATCAGACAAGGCTACCTGGCACTGAGGCTATATTTGTGGGGAAAACTAGATTTGGAAAGGATAGGACAATGGCCTGATAATACAGGAGACTGTATTTTATGTTTTGAGTCTGGCTTACAGCCAACAGCAGAAAGTATTCCCCAGGCAAGGTGCCTAACTGGTTTTCTGGATATTCTCCTCTTTGTGAGTCTTCAATAAATATTAAACCAACACGAGGTGGAGCCTGAGAAGGTCTTTTTCCTATTTCCTTGCCCAAAGAAAAGCAAACCCCAGTCTCTGGGTAGAAAGCGGCAGGGGAGAGGGGGCCCTGTTTCTATCAGCGGCCCTCATCCAATGCTTGGGCCCCTCCACATCCACAGGGTCCTGGCTAGCCTTTCGGTGGCAGGACTCTGGGCCAAGTGCAGGTTGGGAAACAGCTGCTCCGTCACAGGCAGGGAGGAGGGAAAGAAGTCAGGGGAAGCTTCTTTTCCTCCAGCTAGAGTACGAAGGAGATAGAAGGCGTGGCCGGAGAAAGGGGAGCAGGAGGGCAGGGGTGGGGTCGTGTGGCCGAAGGCTAGAGACAAACACCGGAGTAGAGCGGGAGAGGGAAGAGCGGGGCAAAGTAGGGAAAGAAGCCTCGTCCTCAGGACTGAAGCGGAGAGTAGGGCTGTGGCTCGAAAGGTGAGAGCAGACGCCGGCCTGGCCCGGCACAAGTCGGTTGTTTCAGGGCGGACAGGAGGAGACGCAAAGAGTAGAAGGCCATACCCGGCAAAGCCCCCAAAGCCAAGCTGGCCCAGCCACTCATCACTAGACGGGCCTGTCCATTCCCCCAAGAACTCAGCGAGGGCCGGCTAAGCGCCTACTGGGTGCTCGGTGTACACAGAAGGGCCCTGGAGAACCGGGTCGCAGGAGGCGGAGTCAGTCCAAACGGCTTCCCGGAGGAGGCAAATCCCGTAGAGCGTGGTGAAGGAAGGTGGCTCTGCACGCGGGCACGCTGGGCGAGTGCGGAATTGAAGGCAGGCCGGGGAGGAGGGGAAGGAGGCGGGGACTGCGCCCGGGGGGAGGGAGGGGGGAGGGCGAGGCGAAAAGCCGGAGGGTGGGAGGTGCGGAGGGTGGGAGCGGCGGGGGGGAGCGAGGGAGGCCGGAGAGGGGCGGAGGGGAGGCGGGGTGGGCCGCGGCCCCAGGGCGTGTTGGGTGGGGGGGCGCGGGCCGAGCCGGACCGGAGCGGGGAGGGCGGCGGCGGCGGCGGCGGCGAGGGGGGAGGAGAGAGGGAGGGGAAGAAGGAGGAGGGAAGCGAGTGCGGCCGCCTGCAGGGGGAGGAAGACGGGGAGGAGGAGCCCTGCGCGGCGGCCGCGGCGGCCGCCCGGGGAGTCGAGCGCTGGGGCGCGGGGAGCGAGCTGACGCCCGAGCCGGGGCCGCGGGCCGAGCTGCCGGTGAGTGGAGCCTCGAGGGGCGCGGCGGCCCGTCCCCGGGGCCGGGCGGGAGGCGCGGGAAGATGCGGCGCCGGGGCGGAGGGAGGGGGCCGCCCGGAGCCCGGCCCCCGGCTGGCCCGGCCTCCCGCCCGCCTTCCCTCCCTCTCTCCCTCCCTCCCGGCTTCCTCCCGCAGCTACCCGCGCGAGGGGGGCAGGTCCCGGGCGGGCCGCGGGCTGGGGGAGGTGCTGCCCGGAGGGCGGGCGTCTGGGGCCGGGAGGTGGAGCTGGGGGCTAGGGGGTGTACCCGGGGGCGGGAGGCTGGACCGGGACGGATCTAAATTGGCTCGGAGGGGCCAGTCGGCGGCGAAGTTGTTCGCTGGGGGCAGAGACGGCCACGCGGTTGCAGGAGTAAGCGATCCCCCTGTGGCGAGTGCGTGAGACGAGGAATCCGGCGTCCCCGCCAGCCCCGTCGCCCTCCCCGCCCGCCCGTCCCCGCCAGCTCCCCGCCCGGCCTCCGCGTGTCCCCTCGCTGTCGCCCCCCGGTTCGCTCCCGCCGCGCTGCCGGGTCCCCTCGGCCCTCGCCCTGACCTTCCCGACCTCCGACTTCCCCTGACCCCTGCTTGTTTCGCCACTGCCCCTGTTCCCCTTTTCTTCCCTCGCTAGTTACCCCTCCCCACTTCGTAATTCCCGATGCAACTGCCTCTTTGAGACCTTTTTTTTTTTTTCCTCTCCTTCCTTTTAGATTGGCCAACGGCTCGTTTCCACCCTGCCTCGTTGGTGGCCACTGGAGAAGCGCGGGGGGCCCCCCAGACAGCCGTGGGGACAAGTTAGAGCCAGCACTTTGCCCCGGGCCTCGCGTGTAGCTTCCTGTCCCCTGCTCTAGGTGACCCGGTGTCTGGAGGGGGGTGCGGGTGCGGGGGTGTGCCCTCCGTACATGTTCCACCACCCGGGCCACCCTCTGGGCTTGTGTTCCATCTCGCTCTTGCTTCCTGCACGGTGGTCGAGGGGAACCACTTTGCATCATGTCCCGGTATAGCTACCAAAGTCTCCTGGACTGGCTCTATGGGGGCGTGGACCCCAGCTTTGCAGGCAATGGGGGCCCCGACTGTGCTGCCTTCCTCTCTTGGCAGCAGCGGCTGCTGGAAAGTGTGGTGGTCCTGACCCTGGCCCTGTTGGAGATCCTGGTGGCCCTGCGGCACATCCTGAGGCAGACGAAGGAGGACGGTAGGGGTGGCCGTGGCTGCCAGCCAGAGCAGGTGACCCAGCGGCCAGAGGAAGGCAAAGAGAGCCTGAGCAAGAATCTGCTCTTAGTAGCCCTGTGCCTGACCTTCGGGGTGGAGGTGGGCTTTAAGTTCGCCACCAAGACCGTCATCTACCTGCTCAACCCCTGTCACCTGGTCACCATGATGCATGTGAGTCCGTTGACTTTTTCCCCTTCCCCGGGGCAGCCTCAGCGATCAGAGTCATTTGTGTGCTCAGGACACTTGGCAGTGTAGAGCACCTCATCCCTGCGGGAAGTGGGACCCTTAAAAATGATTTTCCAACGAGTGGCTGTTTTTGTGTGGATTTCAGATTTGGCTTTCTTCTACCTTGGCACAGTGCGTCAGCCCCACAGTGGACGTGAGCCCTAGGAAAGACTGGCACTCAGGCCGGCAGCCCCTCCCCTCCCAGACCTGCCCTGGCCTTTCACAAGCTGGAAGTCCAGCCCCAGCCAGGTGGCCCTTTCTGAATATGGGGACCCTGGCCAGCCCTCCATTCACTCTGCCACAGTTAATTTCCCGGAAGCCTGGTGACATTCTTTCCTGGGGGTGGTCACATAAGGTCCCTGGTCTCTACGGTGCTGCTTTGGGGAAATACTTTTACAGGTTTCTCTTAATGACTCTTTCATTTGGGAATTTATGCTCTTAGGCTGAGGTGTCTGCCTTTGAGTTGCGAGGTACTGGAGCAGCATCAAGCTCCTACCAAGTGGCACTATGAAACACACCCCAGGCTGACTTGTGAACTTTCTCTGTCCATGATGAGAGGATATTTATTTTCTGCGAACCTTTCCATCTTCCTACTCTTATTCTGTCTCCCGAGGTCATGGTCCAGGGCCGCCCAGCGAGCTGATTTCTTTACCTCCCATTAGCGGTGCTAAGAAAAAGAAATGAGATTGAAAGGGAAAGTTGCCAGATACATAAAAATAATCTGGGTGAGGACCAAGAGGGAAACTGTCTTTCTGTACTCAGCCTGTGTGGAGAGATGTTCTAAAACTATAAAATCACGGAGGAGGAGGAAGAGGAGAAAGGGGGGAAAAATCTTTTTTAGGTTTCAGGCTTCGGAAAACC
Organism: Camelus ferus; assembly: GCF_009834535.1. Classification (NCBI taxonomy): domain Eukaryota; kingdom Metazoa; phylum Chordata; class Mammalia; order Artiodactyla; family Camelidae; genus Camelus; species Camelus ferus. The sequence goes on along the minus strand of NC_045732.1, from coordinate 66,803,834 downwards.
TGGCGTGTTTTATTCAGGGACAGTTTTGAAACTTGTCATTAGTATCTGTATTGCTTTTATATTTGTGGGTTATTCTCAGGAGACAACCCTGTGTGGGGGAGGAGGTTGAGATGCTTATCTCCATTTTACAGGCCCGGCTGGGCCCAGGGATGGGAGGTTGCCTGCCTGCAGCCAAAAGATGAATTAGCGTCTGAGTTTGAAAGCTAACCCACCCTCTTTGGGGTTGCAAGCTGTTTGCGGAATGGCAGGGCAGTCTCTGCGGGGATCAGCATGGCGCTGCCTACTTGTGGCTCAGATACTTGCTGGCTTTGTGTTTGAGGAACTCCTTTGATGGCAGGTTCCTGGCCTCAGTTTCCCAATCTGTAAAATGTGCTGAATGGCCACAAACTCCTTTCAGTCTTGTAGATGTAGCAAGGAGATGTGGATAGCTTTGGAATAAAGAAGCTCTTATCGATTGGATGGCTATAAGCATCCAGCAGGACTGGAGTGGGTGTTTTTTTTTTTTTTTTTTTTTAAAGAGGGCTTCTTTGGAAGTGATGCCATTCACAGGAAGCCCAGGGCTCTCCCAGCTAGACCGTCTGTGTAAATTTGAGCCTGTCTTCTTTCTTTCTTTTTTTAATGAATGGGCTTTTTGTTAATGAAAGGAAACAACGCATCTCAGCCACTGCTGTGTGAGGCTCTCAGACAGGAGTGCTTTTTTAGGATGGCAGGTGGTGAGGGTCAGAGGGTGCCTCTTCAACAAGGGGTCTTGAGGCCTCTGACAACCACATATCTGGAAGGTCAACAAAGGACTAATTTCAGCCTGACTGGTGCTGCTGCTGGTGTGATGTCAAAGCTGGCAGTATCGTGGTTTTTAGTGGAAAGGTTTTTTTTAGAGGCTTTTAGAAGATTCTAGAGACTTCGTTCTGGCATTAATTAGTTGTGTGACTTTGGGGAAAGTACTTCTCCTGGGTCTCAGTTTTCCCATCTGCAAAATGGGGCAGAGTTGCAATTCCTAGCTCTTGACAGTCTATGTGTCCTGTGATTTTCTCCATAAGCAGTGGCCGGGGATGCCATGGAGAGCTATTCTAGAAATGCTTTTGGCTTCCTTGTCCAGGTCAGGTGACCTTGTTCATCTTTTCACCCTTGTTTATTATCTTTTGCTCCCTGTGTCTTCCTAGTAAAGTGAACCTGACCAGGGCACCCTTGGGGACACAGGTACATGATGTTGGCCCTTGGGTGTTTGGGGGACTAGGGTTCAGATTCCTGTCACCTGTGCTTTTTCTGTTGTCCTGTGCTTACCTTAAACACTGAAGCTAGAGGGTGGGGACAAAGAACAGAGTCATGCTGAGGACTTCTTGAGCCCCAGCACGATTGTACTGCTTTGCCCTTTACTCCAAAGTCAATGTTTTATGTCATTTAAATTGAAACTTCTGGCCTGGAGGAATCTAGCCTCTGAAGAGTCCAACATTCCGTACCTTACCTATGGCTCTTCCTGGGAAGCAGGGATGTCTGGATTTTTAAAAGTTACTGTGAGTTCTTAAAAGAAATTTTACAACAGATAGTTGGAAACAATTTTCTGATTTGGTTAAAGCAATGACTAATGATAGCAAGTATGGGTAATGATACTTTACATTGATCTGGCCCTTAACTGTTGGTAAGACACTTTGGCATTCATCATGTTAATTTAGGGTGGTGCTCGATAAGCTTGAGCCTGGAGAAAGAGATATTAAAGTGCTCCCCATGACTGTGTGTATTCCAAAGGGGATGTTGAGTACAAAGAAAAGCTTTGGCAGGTAAATTAGCTGAGTTCGGCTATGTTACGGCAGTCAATTCTGTGGCGTTCAGAGGTCCTGATAAGGAAAGGGAGACACTAGCCGAAATGAAAGGGGGAGCTTAGCAAAGACATTTCTGATGCCTGTCTCTCAACAGGATGACTCAATTAGGGCTTTATAGAAAGGCCTTGTTCCTCAGAGTCAGTTTAAGTTTCTAACAAGGCAGTATTGCTTTAGGCCAGGAAGTGGAAGAGTTGGAGGGAAATTGGTTGGTCTCCTTACTTGCCATGTTTCAGTCTGTAAAGGATTTATTCCCAAGGCCTTGTTACACAGACCCTTGTCATAGCCATGCTGCTCTGGGTGACGGCCAGCCTTAGAAGGAAGCATAAGGTAGGGCAGTTCTTGTGTCTGTGTTCTGTTCTGGATGAATATTCCTGCTGTTGGGTTTCTTTTTGGTCTCGTCTGATATCTCAAGGGTGCTGGCATCTGGGGGCCGATAGAGGTTTGTAGGATTGAAGCAGCACCGGCTCACGTCTGAGCTCAAGCGGGTGATGCTTGAGGGTTCTGGGATCAGCAAGCAGCAAGATTAACACACTGTTGTTAAACGCCTTGCTGAATATCAGCGGTGTTTACACATGACATCAACGAGTATTTGTTCAAGCCTGGCTAGTCCCCTTGTTCGAATTATTTTGGCAGGTATGGGTGACAGGGAATGAATTTACTGAGTGACTATGCTGTTTACCAGAAGAATCACCCAGCAAGTTAGTGGCAGAGGTGGCTTTAGAACCAAGCTACCACAGTGGGCTTTAGCAGGAAGAGATTCTTATAGCTGTTTAAGTCCCAAAATCTACAATTTTTCAGCAGAAGGGTTAAAATGTCAGACAGTTTGAATGGTTGCATCTGTAGAGACTGGTGGTCTCGAATTAGTGGCCTTTATCTCCTTTGCGTTCAGTTATACTGTATCTGTCTTAGGAACTTAACAAAAAGATCACATGTTGGGCGCCTTGTCTAATTGTCCACTTCTGGTTGGTTCCATATATGTCTGTGCCAACATCTCCTGATTGTGCGCTGAACTTAGTGGGACCCAACAGATGCCGTTTAACCCTCCTCGTCTGTGCGCATCAGGCAGGCAGGATCCTGGCTGGGCATTTGACAAGTAGCAATTGATGCTGTTGACTCTGGAGCCCCAGGCCTCTGGTTTTTAGCCTGTAATACCGAGTGAGCCCCATCCTTTTTGAAAGTCGCCATTGCTATTTTGTTTTTCTATCTTTACAATATATCAGGAGTCTGATTCCCACCAAATACGGCTAACCTGCTTTTGGCCCTGTTTATTTTCTTCTTTTTTCCCTCTTTGCTCAAAGTGTAGCATGGCACATGTTAAAACGGTCCTGAGCTTTTTGTGACACCTTTTGGAACTCACTGAGTATACACTGATCTGTTCTGTTTGCTCTGTGGTGAATTTGTTTTAGAGAAAACCTGATAGATTTGAGAATAGGCTTTTTGTCCCCCGCCTCCTTGACTTCAGACCAACCACACCTCCTCATCCCCATCTGTTGTCTGGAGCACTGATAACTGCTCCTGCTTGCGGTTGACGTTGGTGGGTAATGGGTACAATGAGGGATCCAGCCATCTGCTGACAGCTTATCAGATGGACTGTGTCCTATGTCATCAGTCCAGGGGGTCAAAGGGGATGATGTTTATATGGGCCTCAGCAGTGAGGCATGACATCCCTTTTTAGTTTGTTTTATTTTCCCAAGGACATTTGCAGAGAATTTTTCCATCTTTCACTGTTATAGTCTTTTGAGGGCATCCATTATAAAGAGAAGTGGTGTGGATGGGTGGATTAAACAACCCACAGAGAGCCCTGGGATTTAAAATTATGATGCCAGTTTTGCTAGGGAACCTGAGCAAATTATTAACCTTTTCCTGTCTCCATCTTCTCTCTGAAATGGGCCACATGGAAACAAAGCATTTTAATCTTCTGCATAACTCTGTGGTCACTTAAACAGAGAAGCTGGGCACAGCTGATTAGAGCTGGCAGATGACCAAGAGATTTTTACCTCTAACTCAGAAACTGGCAAACCTCAACTCCTTTTCACCTTTCTCGATAGCTGTTAGAGTCCATTCCTCTAATCATTTCTGTTGCTTTTCTCTGGCTCCACGCCCGTGCCTACATACCCGTCTTATGCACAGCCTATAAACCTGGACTCTGGGACTCTTAGAGGTACAGCCCACCCCTAGCAGAGAGGAAAGATTTCCTTCCCAGCCTTTCCTCCCGAGCACCTGTTAATACAACCCAGCATGGAGCTTGCTATTAAGGAACAGTATGTGGCTGGCTCCTACTCAGGGGGTGATCCACAGGCTCCCTGGATTTTTGTCCCTTTGCCATAGATGTGCCTCCTTCATTGCCGTCTTCGTAGGATTTGTCAAGGGTTCTTCCCCTCTGTAGATCTTCCTGAAGATTCTCCTCTGTGAAACTTTCCAGATGACCTTGACTTAACTCCCCAGTTATTCTACTCATTCCAGTAATGCCTTTTGTTCTCCTTTCCTGACCGTCTGAACGTTCCTCAGACTATTCCAGTAGTTTAACTGATACCTTTGTATACATGTAGGTAGTTCTGTGTTTGACTGCGTTGCTTATTTTTGCACGTTTGTTCATTCTTCATCGTCAGTGTGAACACTTTTCTTTAAGGAAAGGAGTAGTTTTTTTCCCCTCTGTAACTCCTTGCAGAGCTTAATACAATACCGTACATGCACATTCATTGTTTAATGTGCACCTGGATAATACTGTCTGACTGACTGACAGAGCTGACTTTTTTCTTCCCCTTATCCCCTCTGGTGTTTCTGCCTGTGTTCCCTTGAGGTTTAGTGGGCGCCTTTCCTAGGTCTCTTGTGCCTATTAAGAGAACCTCCTGTCTGTTTTTTGAAATAGCCAGAGGAGAGAGGTGGTTTCGCTTCCAGCTCACACATCTTTTTGTTGAATTTCCATCACAAAGAGCTGGTTATTAGGAAGAACAGCCCACTCTGCCCAAAGTATCTGCTCGCTTTCGTTGCAATGAGGAAATTATACTGTTGCATGTTGATCTTAAGTTCCTCGGTTAGAAATCTGGAAATGTCTACTTTCTTCTTTTCCTTCTTTAATATCAGACACATTAAAAAATATTAGGCTGGTGACTCACTTTCCATCTCTTTCTCCCCTTTTGTATTTTTCAATGGGTAGCTCATTGTCACCCTACCTCATTGAAATACCCTCTGCAAGGCTTCTCAACTTCTGGTCTTTCATATCTTTTTTTTTCTTTTCAAACTTTTTCAGCTTTGTGAGGTATGATTGACAAAGAAAATTGTAAGATATTTAAAGTGCACAACGCGATGATTTGATGTACGCATACATTGTGAAAGGACTCCCCCACCCCCATTGAGTTATTAGCACGTCCATGGTCTTTTGTTAAACTGAGAGCGCCTTCTGTGAGTAACTGGCTGAGGGGACCTGAAGAGACCCTGGCTGTGCAGCGCAGAGATTCTCCAGCTTTCTTTGTGAAAGATTCCCTTGGAAGCTTGTTCTAATGCAGATGCCTGGCTCTCTATTCAGGGAGTCTGAGTAAGTGTAGGGTCTATAGGGTGAGGACAAGAATCTGCATTTTTTTGGTGGGGGGTAGGTAATTAGGTTTATGTATTTATTTTTTGATGGCAGTACTGGGGATTGAACCCAGGACCTAGTGCATGATAAGCATGGACTCTGCCACTGACCTATACCCACCCTCCCAGGAATCTGCATTTATTATAAGCTCCCAAGTGACTCTGATGCCAGTGAGCATTAGACCCCACTTCGAGAGTCATTTCTCATGGCTGATGTGTGAAGCAGGAAGTTGGTTCCTGACTGGCATGAATCTGGGTGGCCTGTGGGCAGGGCATTTAGTCTTCTGGCAGCGCCTCAGTGTTTATGTCAGTGTTAGATAATGTGTTAGTTGAAGGTTGAGGGCCCTGAGTTATTGTGAGGTGGACTTGAAGGTAGCTTTAGAGTTCCAGTGGCTTGTTGGGTGCCTAGGAGTTGTGTCAGTGGAGGATTTCGGCCAGGTGTCCTTCATCACCTTCCAGTAGTTCTGCACTCCCTTCCCATGCTTCCAGTCTCTGAGATCTTTGGAAACTAATGGAAGGAAGTCTCGACACAGAGTTATTGCATGCTAACTCTCTGTTTGCAGGACTCTTATTTTATGTGGTCACAGGAATGTATTCATTCTTGCATGCATTCAGCAAACATTTATCCAAAGCCTACTGTACATCAAATGTTATGCCAGGCACTGGAGATTCAAAGATAAGTAAGAAACATTTTTGCCCTCCTATTGCTCACAGTTGAGTGAGACAGGCAAGAAGAAAGATCAACTAAATTACAACATGACATGTATGGTAACAAATTTGAACAAAGCAGAGAGGACAGCGGGTCTGTTTTTTCTTTTTTCCCTAGTGCAATGAAGGAAAGCTTCCTAAAAGAGGTGACATTGGACTCACGAGGGACACATATTAGCTCTTTGAGAGCAGGGGCCCTTGTTTGCCTTGTTTTCTATTCTAGTGCCTCTAACAGGGCCTGCCTCAGAGTAGGTGCTCAATGAACCCGTCTGTACAAATGAGTAGGGGTTTGCTGGGTATTGCAGGAAGGAAGGGGATTCTGGGCATAGGAAACAATACATGCGAAGGCACAGAATTGCTTCCTCTTTCACAGGAAAGCATCTCAACTATTACCTGGAGTGATTCGTGTATTATCATCGGGGTCAGGAATTTTTTCATATTTCTCCCTCGACACTGGCCTGTTGATAAGACAGCTTCATTTGCCCATGAATCCTTGATGGGGGTCTTGTGAGATAGAGAATCATGTTCTCTGTGCTGTCCCGAGGAGGGCCCACGCTGTCAGGAACAGACACACAGGATACTGATGAGAGCGAGCAGACATTAAATACAGGAAATGAGATAGCAGGCATCCCACTTGCCACCGGAAGATGGTTTTTAGTGCTCTTAGGATGATTGCTGCCCCCACTGAAGTCCGCAGCAGAACTGGTGAAATTTTTTTTTTTTAATCGAGGTAGTCAGTTTGCAATGTGTCAGTTTCTGGTGTACAGCCCAATTCCTCAGCCACACATTAACCACATATATTCACTTTCATACTCTATAGAACTGATGAAGTGGGATGCTGTCCTTCTACCTTTCTCTTTACTTCCTTTTTCCCTGCTTCCAAGTCTCTCCTCTGACCCACCCCATCCCGGTTTGCTTCTTTCCAGTGTACCCCAGGCCATATCCCCGAGGAGATCAGGAAGAAAGCAATTCCATTTAGGAGGTTCACACTGAAGTGTGAATGGCTCAGACTCAACTGGGGTAGAGGAGGGCAGGAATTTGTAAAAGGGCCTTGTAACCCTTACTTGCTCTCTGATTGGTGGGGTGTATCGCAATGTTTTTGAGCAAGTGGCCTTTCCCATGTTCCTTAGCCAGGTTTTGGACTCCCTCCTGCTCACATTCACCTGCCCAGAGAACTGGGGTTGTCAGTGTCTTGCTACACTGCTTGCAGACCCCCAGGGAGAGCCTCCCCCCAAGGTCCTTGGATGCAGCAGTGACATCCGAAGGCTCGGGGTGGACCCCTCCTCTTCTGGACACTGTCCTCTCTGTTGACTCGGCTTTTTCCCTGGGAAAGAGCTGCCAGCTGAACAGGGCATGGCTCATGCTCGGTCAGTGTGTGGTGTGTCATGGGACTCAGACCTGTTGCCGGCCCGAGATCCCGAAGGGGAGGGTTGGGGGAATTGCTCCCTTGGCCATGGTGCCTTCATAGGACCTGCTGGAGGAAATGCCAGAGGGAAGAAGGGTAGGACGTCTCGTCCTGGGCCTGGTGGTTCTGAGGAAAGGGACAAGATGGCAGGAGACAGGAGGTTAGAGAGGATTGGCCCGCCTGGCAGAAACAGTCCAAGCCATGTCCTGTGGGCAGCTGTTTAGGTGGGTAGAAGAGGGAGAGGTGAGATTTATCTAAAGGAGAAAGGAAGCATGAGCTCATTCTAATTCCATCCCGATGCCCCTAGTCTCCCCATCTCCACACATCAGTGGTGGTATAAACTCAGGGTGTATTTTGCCTGTGAATTGAATCGCCTTTGCCAATCGACCAGCTGTGTTTGCAGAGAGACTCTGCCTGTGCTCAGGCTGTTGCTAGCAAAGAGACATTTCATTCAGGTGCTGATTAAATAAGGCGCAGAGCCAGATTGCACATTAAGGCCCTTAACTACGGCTCTGGGAGCCCTGGGTAAACACTTATTAGATGTTCTGGGCAGAGTATTAGCAGAGGCTGCTGGACGTGAGGTGCTTTCTTCAGAAATCAGGTTGAGGGAAAAATGGCTAGGAGAGACTTCTAGAAAGAGTCTTGGTCCTCTTTACCCAGATTCATCTGCTAGACAGGCTTCCTCATTGGCATTTACTTGCGCAATTCTCCCTGGGACCCTGTAGGTTTGGATTGGGACACAGCAGGGAACCCAGCTGAGTTAAGTAGGGCAATAGAAATGCCTGCTTTTCCTAATGCAAGTTCAGCTTAGTGGATTGAATTTTGGACCGTATTTTCTGGGTTTGTATTTGAGCTCCATCACCATCTGACCCTAGGCATGTTACTTAACTGCTATGAACTTCAGTTTCACTCCTCTGTAAAATGGCAATAATAGTACCTACCTAATGGGACAATTGTAAGGATTAAATTAAATAATTTAAATCAAGCCTAATTTAGCAGAAGTTCTGGGTCATTGTCAGCATTCAACAAATGTTAGCAGTTTTTCACAGCACAGTCGGCCCTCTGTAACTGTGGGCTCTACTTCGGTGGATTCAACCAACCATAGATCAAAAATATTTGGGAAAGAAAAAATTCCAGAAAGTTTGAAAGTGCAAAACTTGAATTTGCTGTACACTGGCAAGTAGCTGTGTCGCATTTACGTTGTATTTCTGACTATTTACATAGCATTTGCCTTGTATTAGGTATTATAAATAATCTAGAGACGATTTAAAGTATTCAAGAGCATGTGCTTAGGTCACATGCAAATACCACACCATTTTATAGAAGGGACTTGAGCAGCCATAGATTTTGGTATCTGTGGGGCGTCCTGGAACCAATCCCCCATGGATACTGAGGGGCAACTGTCGTAGTAGTAGTATGTATTTCAAGGCATACTGGGTAAAAGCAGATCCAGGTAGGTTCACATCCTACCACTAGCTGTGTAGCCCTGGGCAAGTTACTTAACCAAACTCTGGCCCCTAGTTTCCACATTTGTAAAATGGAATAATAATTATACCTATCCTGCAGGGCTGTTGTAATGATTAAATGAGAAAAAAAGGGAGAAAATACTAATAAAGCACTTAAGATAATATCTGGCACATAGTAAACATTCATTCATTTTTGCTGTGATGTGTGATGATGATAATGAGCATCGTTATCATTATCGCTTCTGCTTCGAGCTTTGGTGCCTGATGATGGGATAAGATGATAGGGATTAGGTCCAGGAAGGCAGCTTTAAGAATCTCACCCAAGAGAAGCTTCCTTGGCATCTTAGTTTTATGTAGTAGGCTAATACTGGTTCCATGAAGTTGGCACCCGTGTAATCTCCACAGGGCAGGGTTGCTTAGCTGTTTGAGGCCTAAGGACAGCTTTGTGGGGAATTTGAAAGTTACCTTAAATCACCCAGGCCTTTCTGAAGAATTTGGAGGATGGCTGTCATTGGTAGGAAGCTTGGCTTTCTGGGGGCCTCTGGGCTTAATTATTGCTGCTCTTCATCAATGGGCTGGCTCTCTGATGCCAACTCTCTTGAGATCGGTAGCCTAGGAAACCAATGAGTACATGACAGAAGCACGAAAGGAGTGGTTTGGGGGTGGGCAGAGACAGGTGCATGGATTTAGTTTTTATTCTTGCGTTGATTTCTTTTGACTGAGGGGAGTGCAACTTTCTCAAGTGCCGCCTGTTCCCAGGGTTAAGAAATTATTGGAGGAGAGAGGGCTGTTCCAGAGCTCCGAGGAGAAAGTCAGGTTAAAAGGAGACCAGTGCCTTGCCTGACATGTCAGCAAATGGACAAAAAAAGGAAAGAAAAAAAAAAGACAATTCTTCCAGAGTCTCCAGGATATGGTAAACCTCTCTCATTTTGAAGACTAGCTGCCCTTTCAGAACTGGGGCTAGTCACTCAAGGGAGGCCCCCTTTAAGTGTAGCCTCCCAGGGCCAAGGCCTTGGCCAGATTTCACAGCCTTGGGGTTAGGGTTCCCCACCCCGGCAAGGCCACTGTAAGGCCTCCAGGCATATTCCCAAGCATTGTGGGTAAATAGGCACTTCCTTAGTCTTGAAGTTGAGGGAATTGAGGAGGCTAAAGTCATGTTTTCTGTAATAATCCTGGATCCCTGGGAGGATCTGGCTTAGAGGCATTCCTAAAACAAACAGCAACCCTTAGAAATGAGGGGAGACTGTGACAAAGGGTCCTTTTCTATTACCTCTTGTTCCTTGTTGCTTTGCATTTGTAAAGAGTTTCCTATTTTAAGTTCCAGGCACTTGAGTGTGCACGCCTGTTGCTGCACTCTGTTCCCTGTGCCTTGCAGGAATGTTGCTGAGGGTCATGTGCATAAGTGCCTTATTATCTTCAGCCCTTTTCCACTTGGCCCCTTGGGCTGCTGCTGCTGCTGGCTGCTGCTTCAGGAGGGCGCCTCTCCTCTCACAGACCCCTGAGGAAAGGGGCTGGTTTTACCCTTGGATTTCCATTCCCCTGCACAGCAGCTCCCTGGACTTTGCGGTTCAGCCCTCTTCAGAATATCCCTGCAAGCTAGCACCAAGCCAAGGTCATGTTTCCTCGTTTGCTGGTGGGGTTTCTGGCCAGTGAGCAAAGAGAACGGATGGACCCTCCGCCTTGCGGCTGTCTTCCCCGGGTGCGTTCTCGGGGAGGTGCTGTCTTGGGCCTGGGAAGTCAGGGGTGACCTTTAGGCTGAGGCTGCATTCTATTTGTGGAGAAGAATGCGGAGCCCACCGGGTCCCAGGGTCTCCTGCTTGGCTGAGCGGTGTTGGGCCTTACCTCACAGCCAGCGCCGTGTTTGCTCAGATGGACCCACGTGGAAACCAGACTGCGATCATCTTCCCAAATTTCTTACTCCCTGCTTTGGGTCTGAACTGAAAAACAATTTGTAAAGGACACTGTGGTCTGCACCTGTTGTTCTCTTTAACCCCCTTCTCCACGGTCAGTTTGCAGTGAACTGAGGATCAATTCTGGCTCCTCTCACTTACATTTTCTCTTTACTCTCCCTTGCGGGGTGGGTTCCCACTTTCCAGTCATAACTGTCCATCAACACTAAGGACAATTGGTGCCTCTGCTCATTTAGGGTCCCCCTCAGACCTTTGAAACATCAGAAACCTGAAACAGGGTCTGATGGGCAAAAAAGAGTTAAATTTAGGAGAAAGAGCTCATTATAATTCTTGGTTCTCTGTACACTCTGAAAGTTAGGAGTCGTAGTAATACTTGTAACATTTCTGAGCATAATATATGCTCCAGGCACGGTGCTTAAGCCTCCTGTCTATGTATTACCTAACTTGCAACCTTCTACAAAGGTCATTTTTGTTTTATCTAAATCTTCTCTCCCTCGGTTCTAGCTGGCTGCTTCTTTGGTTGATTTATAGATGTGGAGAGACTATTTTAGCAATACTTTTCCAGGTTGTTGAAATGGCAGAGTGATGCCAAGTCAGAATGGAAAAGAAAGTTCTGAGATCATCTCCTTCCTCATTTTTCCAGATGAGCAAACTGAGACCCAGAGAGGGGAAGCAACTTGCCCACAGTCACACAGCTCAATAGATGCAGAGATGGGCCTTCTGACTCCCGCTTCACTGTCTCTCTATATTACCATACACGGCGTCCTTCCACCTCTAACCATCCCAGCATAGAAAGAGCTGGACTTTGGGTCTTGCCCTCTTGCAGAGACACAGAAATCTTGTTTTTTGAGCATCATTGTCTAATACAGCCTTGAAAGTGAGGATCTCACAGCTGCAGGCCACCTTGCTACCTGACTGCTATAGCAACTGCTTTTTCAATATGTTTTTCTGCCCTTGCTCGCTCTCTTCCACAGAGGAGCCAGGCCCCAGTGCCACCATTGCTTGCTGCTTGCCCTAGGCAGGTCATCCCGGGAGTCTGTATGCTTAGTGAGCCTGTATATGAAGCCAGTGTGATCTGCTGTGAGATATTGGTTGTTTGGAAATGGGACCCATTTGGCTGGAGATATAATGGATGTCATCATCTCTTTCCTCCAAATAGAGGCCTGCAGCCTCTCCTAGTGAAGGGTTGTAGGAGGCTCCACAGACGGGGAGCATCAAGACCCAGAAACTTTGTGACAAAGGTCAAAAAGGGAAAAGGTCAAAATAATCTGCCAGTTCAGCGGGAGAGGTCAATTCCTCTTGGTAAACAATGTAGGATAATAGAAAGAGCATAGGGTTAAGATAGCCAGACTTTGGCCTTGGCGGTAGCTTTCCTCCCTAACTAGTTGACAAAACCTAGTAGTTTCAGCTAGTCAGGTAGCCTCTCTGTGCCTAATCTTCTTAAATAATAAGACCTATAGTGTAGCAGTTAAGAGTTCAAGCTCTGAAGTCAGACTGGCCAGGTTCAAACCCCAGCTCTGCTGCTTTCTAGCTGTTTCTCTGGGCAAGTTAATTGACATATCTGGGTCTGTTTTTGTCTCTGTAAAATGGGGATAATAGAATCTACTATGTGGTTTTTCTTGTGATGTCAAGTATTTAGATCAGCGTCTAGTGCGTAGCAAGTGCAGAGTAAATATGAGGCCATTGTATCTGTAATGGCCTATCTGATCATAGAGATAATCTTTGCCCTTTCTCCCTTGTAGGGTAAGCATGACAATCTCATGAGATAAGATATGTGAACGTGCCTTGTAAAAAGAAAGCACGATGTTAATAGGAAGAATCATCTGAGAGCATGAACATTCAAAGGTTTATTAGCCCACTGTTTTTAGGACCAGATGTTAATGGATATTTCTTTGGAGATCTGGTAAAAGGAAGAATGATAGTTTTATATGTAGGGTTATATAAATGCTGGGGCCATCAAGCAAGGCATGTCCTGCTTTTTCCCTCCTAGTATCCTTAAGGGTGCTTAAAAGCCAGGTAAAGTGGTTGGAGGATTTGGAGTGAAAAGCAAGGATTATGCTACTCTTCCCTCGGGGCTCCTATCTTAGTTAATGGCACCACAGTCCATCAGTGATCCAGGTTAAGTCCCTTGAAACCTTGACACATTTCCATGCCTCCCTTCCACCATCATCATCTCTGAGTCATTTTGATTCTGCCTTTCATTATTTCTTCCACCTGTCTCTTCCTTTTCTCCTTTGATTCCTTTGCCCTAATTCATCTGGTTGTTTATCATCACCATCATCATCACCACCACCTGGCTTATTTACAGCAGCCTCCTGACTGAACTTCCCTTCTCTAGGGGTCTTTCTGCTCTGTCCATCCTTTACACTGCTGCCAGAAATGATACAAGGAAAATACATGTTGGATCCTGCTGTTCCCTTGCTCAAAAGCCTGCATTAGCTCCCTATTGCCTTCAGCAAGGATAGCAGATAGCTAGATACATACACCATATGGTGCCCCAGGCCAACTTTGCTAATCAAAACACATGCATGTCTTCCCAACTTTTATCTCCATGTAGGTTCAGAATCTTCTTTAGCATAGCATTTTAGGCAGCTACAACTACTCAGAGTTGGCACATAGACCAGGCATGGCAAATAGATAAACTCTTTAGAGAAAGCCTGAACTCCTTATGATAGGATTCAGGGTCTTCTATGATCTTAGTTTCAACCTTTATTTCCCCAGCTTCATCCTCTAGTACGTTCTTCCATGTGTGCTCTGATCCAGCCACATGTACCATGCACTTCCACGCTTCCCCAAGTTTATACTCTTGTTCATGCTGTACCCTTACCCGGAAACGCTGTCTTTTCTTTTCCTGTTAAGATGCTAGTCATCATTCAAGGCTCAGCCCAAATGCTCCCTCTTGTGAAGCTTTCTTCAAGCCTTCATGCCAGATTTAGCCATTCTTGTCTATTTTAGCATTTTTTTTTGTCTTGGGTTACATAATTGTTTATGTCCCTCTCCCACTCCTTAGTTTGTGTGTTCTCTGAAAGCAAGGTCTGTGTTTTATTAATTTTTCTATCCCCTACAATCATCTAGTACATACTAGACTCCTAATTAAAAAAAAAAATTGAGTCTAGTCCATTCCCTTTGTTTTTTGGATGAGGAAATGGAAGCTTAGCGAAAAGGTCATGCGTTCATTTGGGGATTTGTTGAGTCTCAGATGTTTGAGACACTGAGGTTGGAATGAACAGCAGGCAGTTGAGATGTGGTTGGGGCGGGCAACAGGATTTAGGAGGCATCCATTTCGAGAAGATGGAGGGGGAAAGGATGCAAATATCAAGCAAGCCAGGGAGGAGAAAGAAGAAAAGGATTCTGGGAAATGCCTACTTGTGGGCAGAAAAAAAGACTCAATGAAGCAGGAGTGGAAAAATACCCGAGACAGGAAGGAGTTTCAGGAAGCAGGTCCTCTGTGTCACGTGAGGTGAAGGGGTTGAGACCAAGGAGGACTTGAGAAAAAGCAATTGGAATTGGTGAATACAGCCTGGTCCTGTGACAAACTGTCCACACACATCTAAATAGTTACCCTAGAAATGTTTGCGTGTGAATTGCTGTGTGCAAGGACCTTATGGCATCAGAGAACACTGAAGAATAGCCCACCAGTGGCAGGATGGTAAATCCGGCCAATGGAATGTTGTGCGGCTTTTAAAAGGGAGGTTGATCTCTGTATTCTCTTTGAAAGATATTCACAATATATTGTTAAAATTAAAAAAAAAAAGTTGTGAAACAGTATGTATGATAGGAACCCATTTTCTAAGAAAACGAGCCCTTTTATATGTGCATGTTTATGAGCAAGTTGTAAAAGTCTAGAAGGATGTGTCCCGCATCGTGTTTACTCCCGAGTTATTAAGGAAAGCAGGGGCACCCTCAGGTTATACTTGTTATACTTAATGCATTTCTGTATTTGAATTTGGTGTAAGTACACATTTCTTCAGTAATTAAGAACTATTTTTGTAAAGAAGGAAAGGAGAAGATTGGCATCCTGGGAGAAGAGTTTCAGTAGAGGAGAGTCAATGGGTGGAGGAGGCCAACTCACTAGAGATGATTTGGCAACTGAGAAAACATCATGTGTTTGGGAGGCTGTGCCCACAGGGGCCTTGCTGATGGTGTGGCTGGTAGGGGCGAGGCAGAGGGTACAGAGAGATGACTGCTAGAATGAGGCAGCTACCTCATGGCCAGGAGGTTCAGCTGAAAGGGGAGGGATTAAGTAGGAGAGTAGCAAAGTGGCCAAGAGGTAGGCAGAGGCTGATTAAGAAGGAATGAAAAAAGCGAACCAAAGTGGGCCTGTGTCTGTGAGTGGGGCAAGGGAGAGGATGGGATCAGGGGAGAGACTGGCTGGAGACTGAGCTGTGGAGGGAGCGGACAACACTTGAAGCATGAAGGAAACATCTGTGTGAGGCAAAGAGTAGCGCACTTGAGAAAGGACAAATTAAACCTCAATTTTAGTAATGAAACCCCCTCAAAAGGATGAGATCTCAGGCCAGTTAAGTCTTCAGTAAATAGAATGGTTGGGACAGAGGCTGGACTAGCTAATTGCCTTCTCTGACTAACTGAGAGTTAAGAAAGCCTCTTTTTGTTTAAGTTTTGGTTGCCAAAAATGTTTTGGCAGTGGCAAAGTTATCTTAATGGCTCAGAGAATAGTCTGCTGAGTGACCGAAATGGAATTTCTGTGGTTCTTGCAGGCCTCTGAGTTATCTGCTGAACCTGTCACCGAGTTTGGGACTAGAGGTGGAGCTGGAGAAGGCAGAGGCCAGGAGTCCTGGCTGTACCTCCAGTCACTAAGGAAGCATTTAACAAATACCAATACCTGCCCCCCGACCCCGCACCCCATTCTTACCTAGTCATCTGGGCTGGGGACTAGGACATCAGCATTTTTTTCAGGCTCCTCAAGTGATTCTAATATGCAACTAGGATTAGAAACCAGTAGTGTAGAAGACTGGATTAAATGTTTTCTGAGCCGAAACTGGCCCCCAAAGCTGTGTGTGTGTGTGTGTGTGTGTGTGTGTGTGTGTGTGTGTGTGTGTGTGTGTGTGTGTGTGTGTGTGTGTGTGTATGTATGTTTAACAATATTTCAATACATGTATTTCCTCCTGTGTTTTCCCAGAGCGTGTGGGTGCATCACTAGTAAAGTGCTCATCCCATTGTATGCTAGTTAGTCACCAGCCTATCAGGAGAGAGCTCAGATCTAAGAAGTAAGTTTCAGAAGTCCCTCAATAACAGTAGCTGTACTTCCTGAGCCTGTCACCGGGCTAGGTTAACTGACCCGCCCTGACTCATACAGCTTGTAGGATGGGTGCCAGTACAGAGCAGGTCACCTGGCACCTAGGTGTTCAATCATTGTCATGTGAAATGACAAGGAGCTGTTTTCTTGTGCAATGCTGCTTTTTATTAAAAGCCCAGAAATGGTAAAGTCTGACATATTCGAAAAGTCTCATGGGAGAGAGGCTTGTGGAGAATCACCTGGCATGTGAAGAGCTTATGAGATGCCAGGCGCTGTGTGGTGAATCTGTATCACTCAACATTTATCATGCAGTTACTCTGAGCTGAGCATTGTACTTGGGACTGTGAGCGACGCAAGAAATATCGGATAACGGTTTCTGCTCCCCAGGGAGCTTGTTATCAAGGCTCATTTATAGTCTACTGCATTTTTAGGTGGCCGATTTTGTGCGGAACTTATTAACAGGAAAATGCTAGAGGTCAGAGGGCCTTTCGAGTTTCTGTAGTTCAAGCCCTTCATTTTGCAACCAAGGAAAGAAGCCCAGCACGGGGAGCGACTTGCCCAAGGTCACACCACTTGGGGCTGGCAGAGCCAGGGCCGGTGTGTCAGGCTGCCACCCTTTGAGGTCCTATTACACTGTTCTGTTGATCGGTTGAAGAACGTGGGAACCTAATGGCCCAGGTTAAAACTTTAACTAGCATTCCACTTTGTGCTTTATGCTCCCTGGCTTCCTTATGGTTGAGGGAGGAGGGTGTTGCATTTTATTCTTTCTTATAACCTTGCCCGGGGAGGGCCAGCACTGGTTACCACTGGAATTAGAGTTCAGGCCCAAGAGACTGAAAGATGGCTAATTTTCCCTTTACTGAAACAGCCCACTGACTCTAACTCCTCTGTGTCTAATTATTGTACTTTTTTCTACTCTTTCTAAGGGGCTTTTTCAAGCTTAGTGTGTTTATGACTTTTCTGCCTCAGTCACTTTTTTTTTTAACGTTTTGCAAAACTTAACTTACCTTAGAGGCAGGAGATGTCTGGTATTATGTGTAGGCCTGAGAATTAGTACAGCAAGATGGGTTCTTTTATCCCTATTCCCTGCCAGTTCCCAAGTCCAAGGTTCAGTTCCAAGTCTGGGGCTCTCTGAAGAGTCAGGTGTAATTCAAGGCAGAGATTTTGGGTTGCTCTTCCCTGAGCCCCTACCCCACACAGACAGGATTTAGGGAGCTGACAGCTCTGCCTTCCAGTGTGCCAGGTTATGGTAATAGTCATAACTAATATTTATTAATCACTTGCCATGTGCCAGGCACCCTGTGGAATCATTGCTGTTATTGGCATTCCCATTTTACAGATGAGGATAAGATTCAGAGAGGTTAAGTAACATGCCCAGGGTCACACAGCTAGAAAGTGGCCAAGCTGATATGGACAGCTAGGTCTGGCCAAGGCTGGTGTTGGTAACTTTGGGCTAGTACAACTTGTCATTTAAAGAGATTACCAATTACATTCTTTGTATCGATGAAGAACAATCTGCCAGTTTTCTGCAGGCCCATTTAAAGAACTAGTCAGAAGGGCGGAGTCCTGCGTAGAGTTCTGTATCACTGTGTGGCGGGCTGTATTGGGAGACCTGCCAGTCACCAGCCCTGTAGGGTCAGGTAAGTTGCTTCCCTTCTCTGGGATTCACTTTCTGCATCTGTAAATGAGACGGCTGGACCAGATGATATCTAAGATCCCTCCCAACATTCGGTGACACTTTGGTTCACTTCCTGGCACAGTGGAAACATCAGGCAACTGGATGAGGACAAAATGCATCAGAAATGTAAAGGTGGGGAGAATCTCATGGTGCTCCCAGGAGCTTCCTAGGTGGGTCAGTTAACCTCAAATGGCTTTACTGTGCTTTGACAGTTACACATTGGTTCTGCTTTTCCTCAGGAATTTATACAGAAATAGATTTTCTTTTCAGTTAGCTCCTTATCTACATCAAAAAGTACCAGCTTCCTACAGGGGTCTCCTTCCAGGCCAGTCAGGACTTTTTAGCTTCTCTTTCCCCCTTTTCCTCTGAACTCCCCTGTTAACCCTCCCAGCCCCCGGCAAGACCACTCTAGAGTAGGGTTCTGAGGCTCCCCTATGGAGACAGTTCCATTCTTCAAGTGTCAATATCTGTGGTCCAGGAGGCTCATCTCAGGTTTGGGGATCCCGTAGTCCCTCTGTTCAGTATTGGGGTGCCCTCTGGGAACCTAGTTTCTTTGAGGTGCCATCCCTCTTTTAGCTGCCCTTGAATGGGTGTTTTCCTTGTATTTATAGAAATAAAGTTCCATTTACTCAAAAAGTACCAGCTTTCTTAAAGTGGCTGTTATTTTTAATTTCAGGCCTTTGTAGTCTCTAAAAGTATCTCTAAAGATCAAATAAAGACTGAAGGGGCACTTAAATCTGGGGTGTTCATATTTTATTGCTCTGTGTTAGAATTATGAGAATTTGTGTTCTACTTTGCAAGAGAGTTTTGGGAGACAGTGGTTTCTAGAAGAGAAGCAATCTAAACAGCAGGTTGTACGTGCAGCTTTGATCTGACTTCAGAGTTTAAGAGCAGGTAGATACACAACTAGGTTGAGTGTAATTGACCTTCCATTTATCTGCTTGGTCATCAAAAATCATCTTGTATTCAACAGCACTTAAGGTTAATAATCTACAAAACCTGTGTGATTCTGCAGTTAGACTGGTGGCTTTGATCTGAAAAAAACATTTTTATGTTTTCATTGGGATGTGTGAGCGAGTGTGTTCTTGAACCTGGAGGCTCTTATTTTGGATGGTATGTGTATTAGCTTGTATCAGGGAGGTCTCTGAGGGGCTGCCCGCATAGCCAGGCTCTTGTCTCCTCTTCTGCCCATTCAGATTAGGTACCGCCACCAGGAGGAACAACATGATTTACGTGGGGACAGGAAGGGGATGCCCTGACAGATGGGCTGTGATGGCAGTGGGGCATGGCACAAAGTCAGTGCTGCACAAATGTTAGCCTTCTGCTCACCGGTTCCAGGTCAAAGCCCTTGGGATGTTCATCACTCATGGGCCATCATTTCGGTTAGCCCGTCAGTGTTGCTACAGAAGGAGATAAAAACCGGGTGGCATCAAAACTCAAGCTGCAGGCACATCCTGTTCTTCAGCTACCAACCCTATACCACAAGCTGATTTTACCTTATTCTCACCTGGTTCTGCGGAAGCTCATAGAAGTGTATGTTCCTGCCATGAATATCCTGGTTTTCAGAAAAAGAGTGGGTGAAATGAGGCCATTCAGTGGCAGTATTTCTGTGGGTTGTTTTTTTTTTAAACGTTGCTCAAAACAAACAAACAAACAAACCCAAACACCGTTCAGTCATGCCATGAAATGGCAGCGGGATTTTGTCTGGCTACATCATAAGCACTAACTTGGATACCCTGCTGGTTTGCTGATTTTCAGTCTGCCATTCCCAAATGATTGTTTGCATTCGCATTCAGATTTTGGCCTCTGGTCTCAGGAGAATTGAATTCCTTAGCTTCATACACGTCGTACCCACTTCCCGCCTTTTTTTCTTTCTCTTCTAGCTGAGTGTAGGGCATTGGAGTCATACAGATCTGGGTTTGAAGCAAAATTATGTCACTCATGAGCTCTGTGCTTGAAATAAGTCACCTAATCACTGTCTCATTTGTAAAATGGGGCTAAGATTTCTGTCTATCTCATATTAGGTTAATAGAATTTAAAAATTCATGTTGGTGCAACTCTGAGAAAAGTGCTTGGAACGTAGTAGGTGCTCAAAAGTAATAATCCTGTCTTCCTCCTTCCTCCCGAAATGTGGAGCCAGTAACAAGCAGCAGCTTTTCTCCTAGTATCTTGAGAAGCTTTCCTGGCATTAGTCTGCCCTAAGGAGCTGAGGTTTGCCTCATCTCTTGATGATGAAGGGCAGCCAACAAGAGCTCTGGATTTCATTCTCACAGGAAGCTTGGAGTTGTTGACTTTTGCTGCCAGTTAAAGAGTTGGTAAGCTGGGGGCGGAAATCTCCAGAGAAAGGGTGTGCGCTTTTGCTAATTGCTCTGTAGACAGCAGGGCGTGTGGGTAACGAGCTGTATGTTGGGTGTGGGAGTTCGACACCCAGCCTAAGGGAAAACATGAGTGAGTTTCATTGGCTCCTGTGACAGGTGCTCCCTGACTTTTTACCCTTGAGGTATCTTGGAGTCCAATAGTTTGGACCTCTGGGCTCTCAATAATAGGCCTATTAACTACTTCTTCACAGTAATAATAACAGCTCTTATTTATTTAGCTCTTACTTTGTTCCAGGCACTGGGCTAAGTGCTTTAACTGTATTAACTCATTTAATCCTCACAAGAAATCTGAAAGGTAGAGCACAGAACAACTAAAGAGCATGCCCAAAGTCACACAGCTGGTGGTGGAGCTGGGTTTAGAAACTAGGCAGTCTGACAGCAGACCTGGGGGCTTTACCAACTACCCTGTAAAGTCTTTAGTCTTTTTTTTTTCTCTTTTTTTAACTTACACGTTGTCATTGTTAGTTGCTGGTGTTCAGAAATACCATTGCTTTTTGGTCATTATTTTTGTATCCAGCAACATTGCTAAATGCTTTAAAATTAATTATAATTAATTTATCTGAGGATTCTTTTGGGTTCCCTATGTTGGTGTCCATAATCTGCAACTAATGAGACCTTTATCTCTTCCTTTGCGTTTTATTTTTAATATCATTTTCTTGCCTTACTGTTCTGGTTAAGACTTCTAGTATAATGTTTAATAGAAGTGGGAATACTGGGTACCCTTGTCTTGTTCTCTGTCTTAAAGGATATGCTTTCAGTGTTTCACCATTAGTTATAGGGCTTGCTGTAAATTTTTTTATTGATACCTTTTATCAGAATATAGATGTTCCTTTCTATTCTGAGTTTGCTGAGTTATTTTTTTGTCTAATCATGAATGGATGCTGCTTTTTATCAAAGGCTTTTTCTTCATCTATGGAGATGATTGTATTGCTTTTGTTCTTTAATTTTTCAATGTGGTGAATTATATTGATTTTCTAATATTAAACCACCTTTGTATTCCTGAAATCAAATCGCCTTGATCATGATGCATTATCTTTCTTGTTCCTGGATATGGTTTGCTAGTATTTGATTTGGTGTTTTTACAACTATGTTCATGAATAAATCTGGGTCTAGTTTTCCTTTCTCAGACTGTCCCTGTCAGGTTTTGGTATTTATGCTAGCTTCATCAAGCCATTTGGGTAGTATTTCCTCTTTTTCAAAACTCTGGAATAGTTTGCATGAGTTTGGAGTTAACTTGTTTCTTGGATGCTTGTTAGAACTTGCTGGTAAAACTGTCAGGCTTTGGTGTCTCCCTGTGGGAAGATTTTTGGACTACTGATTTAATTTCTTTCATGATGATAGGAATTTTCAAGTATTCTATTTGTTTTAATCAGTGTTGGTAGTTTATTTCCCTAAGAATGTGACCATTTTGTCTAAATTTTCATATTTATTGGTTTAAAATTGTCAATAGCCTCTTAACTATAGAGACTGCAGATATTAAAAAGATAATGCCCTTTTTACTCTTTCTTTCTTTCTTTCTTTCTTTCTTTCTTTCTTTCTTTCTTTCTTTCTTTCTTTCCTTTCCTTTCCTTTCCTTTCCTTTCCTTTCCTTTCCTTTCCTTTCCTTTCCTTTCCTTTCCTTTCCTTTCCTTTCTTTCCTTTCTTTCCTTTCTTTCCTTTCTTTTTTGGATGGGCATAGGATGCTTTACTTACTTGTAGCTACTATATAATTATGTTCAGGAAATCTGTCCGAGGATTAAACCCCTTTTCATTCGTAACATTATTTATTTAAAACAAAATCAGTCTCACAAGAAGTTTATGAGTTTTATTTATCTTTTACAGGAAGCAATTTGGGCTTTATTAATCCTCTTTATAGTATGTTAGTCTTCTATTTTGTTACTTTCTGCTAATTTAAATTATTTTTTAAAACAATTAATATTTCATATATTCTTTGAATTTTATCTCTTGTTCTTTTTCTGACTTAAGTTGGATGCTTAGCTCATTTATTTTCCTACTTTCTTATTTGACTATAAGCATTAGAGGCTCATAATTTTGAGCTACCTACTGCTTTAGCTAGATCCCACAAATTTTGGTATGTAGTGTTTTGTTATGTTGTTCAATGCCAAGTAATTTATAATTTCCATTGTGATTTCTTAACCCGTGGGATGTTTAGAAGATTTTTTAAAATTTCTAGACATTTAAAAGTTTATTGTTGATTTCTAACTTAACTAAATTAACTTTGTGATCAGAGAATGTGGTCTGAGTGGTCTGGTTCTTTGAAATTTGTTGAGACTTGCTTTGTGGCCCAGCGTAAGGCCAGTGTCCACTAGATCAACCTTGTTAATTTTGCTGCTCTTTGACAGCCTTACCCAATTTTTTGTCTGCTTACTCTATTCATTGCTGGGAGAGTTGTTAAAATTTACCACCACAAAAGTGGATTTATCTAGTTCTTATTTTAATGCTGTCGACTTTTACTTTATATACTTTGAAGCTATGTTATTAGGGGTAGTAAGTTACTTTTTACATTTCTTTGTTACATCCTTTGATCAAATGATCAATATAGGCATTCCCATTGCAACTTAGCCTGTAGATAGATTAATAAGGGTGACTCGGTGAAAGCAAAAGCATCCCTCTAGGTGGGCTGGGTAAATTGGATTTTGAGCTCCAGGGAAGAAACACATTTAAAATCAGAATTGCACCTTCCCATTTATAGAATTAAATTCTTAAAGCAATTTGACTTTGCCAAACAAAATTAACACCCTCATATCCTCAAGTGCCAGAGGCTTTTGTCATCATTAAAACAATTTTGAAAGCTGTATCCCTTTTGGGTTGGGTGAGAGGTTGGGAAGGAGAGCTTTATTTCTCTTGGGCCTTATAGACATTACTATTGGTAGGTCAGACAGGTTTCAGACCCTTAGGCATTCTGCTTCTTATTGCCTAGGATTTTCTGTGGGATCTGGCTCAAATCCCGTTACCTCCCTGCCTCTTAGTTTCTTTCAATGGCTGTAATTATGTGTGTAGTACTCGTTCCCTTTTCTATCTGACAGGGGTGCGGTGTGCAGAAATTGAGATAATAGTTGCGTAGGGATTCTAAATAATTAATCTGCTCCTCTGCTCATTCTGCAGAAAAAAAAATAAAGTCTGGGAGACAACTGCTCGCGAGGACCGAGCAACAGAAGTGATGGCCACGACTACACCTTTTATTAGATTTTCGAGTAGAATCAAACCACATGAAGCTGGAAGCCATACAGAGAGACAAATTACATTTGGTCACATTTGGGTGGGAGTGGAAGTTTTCAGCTCCAGCTCTTGAGCCTGTGTGGTTCTGTGAAATCTCATTTTCAGGCTCTGTTAGGGCAGCCCCGATTCTGATTGTATTTCTGAAATAAGCACTCTGAGCCGGTTCTCTTCACTGACGCCCCCTTCCCTCCCAGAGAATTTCAAAGGGGGAGCAGGTGAGCCAGTCAGGACTAAGTTTTATTAATTTTTTTTTTTGAGTATAGAAGTAACTTATGATCATAAATTAAAAAATACAAATACAGGATGTATAAAGAAAAAGTGAAATTTCATGGGCATCCATCTCCTCAACCCCATTCTTTTCTTTTTAAAGACTTTGGCTCATGTCGAAGAATCTCTCCTCCCTATCCTCTGGTTCTTTCCTCTAAAGTTGCTTTTATTACTGAAGTTTAATAAGAAAGAAATTCCAGCCTATTGGGGTGGAAGGTAGGCTCTGGCTTCCACAGAATATGGCTGCATGAAGTAAAGGTCAGGGCTTGAAGGAACTGGATTTGGAAACACCAAGTATTCATCCTTATTTAAAAATGGATAAATTGTAAGGCAGGGAACAAGACTTTAGGTACCCACATCCTGCTTCAGCTGTGTTTTCGTGTGTGTTGTAGGGGATGGGTGGACAAGAGATACAGTTCAAATTAGATCATTTTTGTGAAACTGCTTTGTCAACTGTAACATGCTCTACAAACATGATGTTAGCATGACTGTTGGTGCTGACTCTGCAGTGCGGTCTTGTGTGTTGATCTGAACAGATAATATTTGTCAGTGGGCCCTTGCACAAGGAACTGGCAAAATGGTATCCTATGCCTCAGTTGTTCCTTCTGTTTGCAATTCCAAAGCTTATTTAATTACCCTCAGCAGCTTAAAATATACCACACCAATAGGGTAGAGAAGCAGAGCTTAGCCTTAGAGGTGAGAGCTCAGACCAAGTATAAGTCACAACTGATGCGCACAGTTAAATGACCCACTCGATGTAGGGAATCGAAGAAGCATATAAATAAGCATCACCTCGTACTGCCTCACATCCAGTAAAGTGGGTGACAGCACTCTATAAACCATAAAGCTGGGTAATAAGGCAAAGGATCGTTGTCATCATGACTGGGGAGATTGGCTGTCACCCAGCGACTTAGCTGTGATATGCTTCCAGGCAATTTCACAGGGGTCCTATAATCCCCTTTCCTGTACAGGTGCTAGAAAGTGCCACAGAAATACAGTCTCCTGATGACTGTAAAAGCCAGGCAGCTAAATTTAATAAGACATTTGTCAAGAAGATGGAAGATAATGACCAATTTTTGGTAGACAGATAGTTGTCTGCTGAAACAAAGCCTGTATTGAACTATTTTGGAGTGGGAAGAAGCATTGCTATGACAACAAATTACTTATATTTGATTTAGAGGAAGGAGAGCAGTGCAGCTTAATGGTTCAGAAAGCTCATGAGAACAATTGTCGGCACTGGGTATATGTTAAAATATAAAATGTTAACTATGATCTGTTAAATAATTGAGCACCTGAGTGCATTCTGTGTCTGCTCTCTCTGGAACCAATAAAATACAACATAAATACATTTTTAAAAAACAGCTAGCAGAGTTACATGCAAATTGTTCTGTCTTATAAGGTGCCCCAAATGAAATTCACAGCTTTAATTTGCTGAAATCCAAAAACAATCAGGTGTTTAAAGGGGGGTGGGGACCACCCAGAGACCTATTTACTGTGTTTTCCATCCAGAACTGGAATTATGATAGTTGTGAGTTTCTCATTCTGTAGATGATGCATCTTCTTTGTCATTGGTAGTGTGTTTATTTGAAAGGAAACTATCTTTCAGGCCATTTCCATTCTTTCCTTGTGTTCATTCTTGAGAGAATGAGTAGACAATGGTTTGTATCAACTGGTTATTTGCAGTATATCTGGGGAGGTAGCCCTGAGGCAGGTGGCGAGGGCATAGACAACCTTGAGAAAGCCTGTGAATTCAAGGATTTCTCTTAGAAAAATACCTCTTTCCTCTTTCTAAATATAAAACTGGATGGACCATGTTCCCTGGAGTTAGGATTCAGGGCATTGACCAATTATAAGGCTGGGTAGATTAGGGACTCCTTTAAAGCCCTGGAGACAGAAGCTTCTAATAGTTTATATTCTTTCCTTTTGTGCCTTTCCCTGCCCCTTCTCCCCCTTTACCCACTGTCATCTCCCTGTGTCCTTCTAGAGTAGAAAAGAAAGATAGGAGACAGGAAAAAGCTTGGAAGATGGAAGACTGACTTTAGGAATACAGGATTACCACCCTAAGCTTTCATACTGCCTCTCCAGGCAAAAGTTACACACTTGCACATGGCCTCCCCCTTTCTTTGGAGGATAAAATTTGATTGATCATTACTGCAGGGAGGAGACCACCTCATGGGGTTTATTCAGAGGAGGAAGTTTGGAAACAGTATCAATCCACATCTTAAGTTTGCCTTCCCCTTTAAGTAAGTCACAGCCGTTGATGAATCACAGACTTTGCCTGGCATACAGTTTAAATTTCTTCCTCTTAAATGACTAGTGTTCCATGTTTCACTAGTGGATACCATGTTGGGTCATGTCTCGCCTTCCTCAGAAACTTTTAATGCTCCCAGTTACTTACGGAATAAAATCTGAAGTTGTTAGCCTGTTCCTTGTGGCCTTTCACAATGCGGAAATAGACCTTTTAAGAAAAATATTGCAAGGTAATACATGCTCATTATAGAAAATTTAGAAAATACAAGGGTAAGCAACCTTTTTATGTAGAGGGCCAGATAGTAAATAATTTTGCCTTTGTCACTACTGCCCAACTCTACCATTGCCGCACAAAATCAGCCACCGACAATGACAGTATAGAAAAGGACATGTGTGTTTATGTTCCAATAAAACTTTATATGCAAATCAGTCAGTGGCTCAGATTTGGTTTGTGGGCCATGGTTTGCTGAGCCCTGGTATAGAGAATAAAAATCACCCAGAATCTTGTTACCACAATGTGAACATTTTTGCTTATTTTCCTGTTTTTTTCATCCTTTTTAATTGGAGGTACTGGGGACTGAAACTGACTAGTCTGTCAGTGCTTTGTTGAAGGGTTCCTGAGGTCTGCTGCATGTGACTTTTTTATTTAAAAAATGGGATGTTTTAATTACCTGTGATGTTTCCAGAGCTGATTGGGATCAGTGATAAAAATGCTTTTCTGGTTACTTGAGATGGGCTGTAACCCTAAGTCCTGTGCATTCCTTTTTGTCAAATCTGGATCCTCAAGTTATCCAAGTGATGGCAAATAACAATTTTAGCACGCAGTAGGCTACTTCTCTCTTGCATGTATAGAGTAGTACTGACTATCCGGGAGAAGTTTCTATGATGATGGAAATGTTTTATATTTGTACTTACCAATATAGTAGCCACATGTGGCTGCTGTGCCCCTGACATGTGGTTACTGCAACTGAGGGACTGATGTTTTCATTTTGCTTATTTTGAAACACTTTAAATCGAAATAGCCATGTGTAGTAGTCCATATTGGACAGTGTAGGATCATATGGATTATTTAAAGGCACAGTCCCTTTTTTATGGCTAAGAGAAGCTCAGTATTTATAGTAATCTACAGTAACATTGATGTGATGGCCACTTGGAATTTTGGCAAGGCAGCCCAGATCCTGGAAAAACTGTGGAGAGAGAGGAAGCTGTGAGTCTGATTCAAATTGGAAACTGCCCCCAGTGGGAGCTCTGCATTGGGAGAGGAGGGAGATAGTGCCAGCTTGGTGCAGTGGAGGCAGAGCGTGACACGCTGGAGTATCCAGAGGAGACATTTGGACTTGATACAGTCGGTAATAGGGAGCCATTAAACATTCATGAGAGAACAAGAGCCGGAAGAGAGTGGTGTTGTTACACAGTCATCTCCGCCAGGGACATGCAAGCTACTGGGAGAGGATGTGAGTTATTGGCCCCTCCTTTATTGGATAGGGCTAGGCAGTAGTGATTCACCAACTCCATCAAAACCCAGTCCCGTCAGAAAACACAAGTGATTTATTTTCGCATTAGCTTCCAGTTATTGTGTGCCTTCCTGTGGCTCAGATCCACAGCAGCATCAAGCGCCGAAGGCTTGGAGTTGGGAAGTGGGAGAGAGAGACCGCCTGTGTGAGGGGAGGCAGGCTGGTCGCCGCTGCTTAGCCACAGGCAGAATTGTCCTCTGTGGTCCTGGTACCTTGAAAGGTGTGTCTTGAATGGCTCCCTGATCCTTCGAAAGCAACCTGGGAGCCCACCCTTTCTATTCCCACTTGCCTCTTTCCTTGAGGGGACTAGTTGAAAATTTCTCTTTTTTTTTTGTTAGAATGTTTTTAGTTTTTTTTTTTATTTTTTGTGGGTTTTTTAAATTTTTGGTGGGGATAATCAGGTTTGTTTGTTTGTTTGTTTGTTTGTTTGTTTGTTTATTTATTGGAGGTACTGAGGATTGACGCCAGGACCCTATGCATGCTAAGCACGTGCTCTACCACTGAGCTATACCCTCCTGCGCTTGTTAGAATTTTCTTAATCTCATTGCTTTTATCCTCCCCACTTTTCAATGAGGTTGAACATTTCTTTTCTTTTTTTTAAACATTTTTTATTGAGTTATAGTCATTTTACGATGTTGTCAAATTCCAGTGTAGAGCACAAGGCTACTGGGAACCTGTATTCCATAGAAAATGCTGCAGAGTTGTCTTCTAGGGATTCAGTGGGTCTAGATTTTGATTTTCTGTACTACCTGGGCCAGACTTTCTGAGAGTGATGCACGTGGTACAGATGATGGGTCAGGGGTGGCTCAAAGGGTGAAGGTTGTGTAGAAGTAAGATTGAAATCCCTGAGCAAGGCTGAGGGGTTTTCCCCGTCTGCTGCCCTGACAGGGGGCCCAGGACTGGATCATGGCGTCCAGCTCGGGGATATATTCATACACGTTGAAATTAAATGTTAAGAGGACTTCCCTCTGAGAGCTACCAGTGCTCTCTCCTTCAAATGTACTCATCTCTGTTGCTGTCTTTTGTAAGAATGAGAAAAATTGCTTGTGATATAAATCTAGAGGTTAAATCCTACTTCAGGTGCAGAGAGGGTAGCTTGCACAGGTAAGGATTTCCACAGATACCCAATGAGAAAAAAGTCCTTTGGTAATGTGAATTATAGCCTGTGAATTTCTTGGTTGTTAAATCTTAATTTAATGTATTGGGTTTGCTTCAAGCAGTTTGCCTAATGTTGCAGGCTGCAACCTCCTTATAGTGAAATGACTGGAGATGCCCGTGTATAAAATACTCAGGGAACTGGAACCAATGTCATGGTCTCCCTTCATCTAGGTCTCTAGGGACTTACGACCTCAGAGCTGTAGCTGCAGCTCTGTTAATTCAGTTAGAATACGGGTTCCCAGGAGCCTTTATCTGTATTTTAAGGAGTTGTATACAGTGACTTCATGATGACAGAATACAGTGTAATATGATTTTAAAAAAAGAAAGAAAAAGAATGGAATGAAGCCTTCACTTCCTTCTGCTGGTCTTTGCCTTCTCTTGTTTCACTGAACCTCCTTCCTCCTGTGCTCACCCAGCTCACCCATTGTCTGAGGTTACCTACTGGTCAGGCTCATAACCACATTGCCTCCGAGGCTAGAGGACACCCCCCCCCCAAATTGATATTTGGGTCCTAAGTCTCAGCTCGATTTAAAGAGGTGCTACTGCTAAATGTCATCTTTTTTCCTGGACCCATATTGTAAAGTTTGACCCTTTGAATAAAACACCCAGGCGAGCAATGGATTAAATGGGAAATCTTTCCAAGAAACAAATTCATTCGATAGAATTACCTTGTAGGACAGATGGTAACTAGACTTATCGTGGTGATCATTTTGTGATGTATAAAAATATAGAATCACTATGTTGTACCATTGAAACTAATACAATATTGTAAGTCAATTGTACTTCAGTTAAAAAAATAGTATTACCTTGTAAATAAGGCCCAAACATGAACAGTTCCCATCCCCTCACCTCTGCTAGCCATACAGCCTGAATGGGAAAGGAGATCATTTTTTTGTTTCTTCCGTTTTGATTTTACTGAAATTGTCAAGATCAGACACACCGCTGATTATACGGAAGTCCCCAGAATATTTGTTGCACATTGATCTAATAAGCCAGTTTGGTTGTCTGCAGTTACTCGATTTTATTTTGGTGGGTATCATTGATCTCCAGTAGTTAGAGGTAAGTGAGGGCTATAAAGGTTTCCTCCCTCAGCCAGAATATTACAGTGAAAGCAATTCAGGTCAAATTCTGCCACACAGACATTTATTGATAATCAGGCCCAAAAGAGTCATACAGCCTGATCTGTATGCCCAGAGACATTCCATCCCTTATTGTTGGCAACCACTGTCTTGTGTGAAGGGTTCACTGCAGGTACACACAACAATATTCTAGCCATAGAATTCAGCTTACTTTCTGATTAAAGCACACATCTAAATCCTCCATTAAGTTTCTGAACTTTGTTGGGACTCCTGAGCCTAATGTGTCATTCCCAAGAGGTGAAGGACACTGGGCCAACCGAGTCTTATATCCAATTTATGCAAAGGTGAGCATGCCTGACTATTTCTAATGGATCCACCTGTCTTGAATGAACACCAAGAAGTTCCCCAGTGAAATATCATTTCTAGTATCCATTGTTCTAATTAAACCATTTGAAGGATTTCATAGCTGAAGCATTGAGTGTGGCTTTTTTTCTCATTAAAAAAATTAACGTATATCTTCCTTCTTACACCCTTTTTAGGGTAGAGTTCTGTGAATTTTGACAAATGCATACACCATAATCAAGATAGAGAATGCTTCCATCACCCTCCAAAATTCCCCCATGACTTGCTCATGAGATTAGAGAAAATACCTTTATTGAGGTATCATTTATATACCATTACTACACCCATTTTAAGTATACAATTCAGTAACTTTTGGTACATTATTTATTTTTAAAATTATAGTAAAACATATAACAAAACTTGGGCATTTTAACTATTTTTCAGTGTGCAGTTCAGTGGTGCTAATTCTGTTCACAGTGTTCTGCAACCATCAGTACTATCTATTTGCAAAACTTTTTCATCACCCCAATTATAAGCTCTGTACCCATTAAGTGTTAAGCAATAACTACCTATTTTCCCCGCCCCAGCCCCTGGGAACCACTGTTTCTATTTTCTGTCTAGCTACCTCATGTAAGTGGAATTAGACAATATTTGTCCTTTTGTGTCTGGCTTCTTTCACTTAGTACAGTATTTTCAAGGTTCGCTCATGTTATAGTATGTGGCATTCCTTTTTAGGGCTGAATGATATTCTGTTTTATGGATACACCCCATTTTGTTCATCTATCTGTAGGCACTTGGTTTATTTCCCTTTATTGTGAATAAAGCTGCAGTGAGCATTGACTTAAAGGTATTTGTTTACTCTCTGTTTTCAGTTCTTTGGAGTGTATACCTAGGAGTAGAATTGCTGGGTCACATGGTAATTCTATGTTTAGTTTTTTAAGGAAGTGCAGAAATATTACAAAGCAGCTGAGCCCCTTTACATTCCCACCAGCAATGTACGAGAGTTCTGATTTCTCCATATTCTTGCCAGCACTTATTTTCCATTTTCAAAAGTGTAGCCATCCTGATAGGTGTGAAGTGGCACTTCATTGTAGTTTTCTGTTACATTTCCCTAATAATGAATGATGTGCTCTTTGGACATGTGTATATCCTCTTTGGAGAAATAGCTGTTCAAGACCTTTGCCCATTTTTTAAATTGGGTAGTTTGTCTTTTTGTTTGTTGAATTCTTGAGTGTTGAATTCTTTGATTAGAGATTTTAGTTGCTAACTGATTGCCCCTGGAGTGTGTATGCTCAGTTAGGGTTGTTCAGATGTTAACAGTGGTGTGCTGGTAAGCATTTAAAGCCCTGATTTATAGTTTTTGCCAACTTGCATACTTCATTTCAAGCTACCAACTTGTCCTCACCAAAGTAACAAAGTTGGGAAGGGATGCGCAGAATCAAGGCTTGTTAGCCCATGCAGCTGTGTGTCCAGCACAGGACTGGATGTTAACTAACTGCTCTACAGTGTAGAAAACGAATATACATATACATCTCACAATGTCTAGGCTGAAAGTATTTTAAATTAAATTACAGACATCATAACTGAAGTGAATGAAAGTGAATTTCAGTAACTCTTTAACTCCCCCACTGAAAGTAAAAATAGCTACCACTGGCTGAGCACATCATATGGTAGACATGTTCCAGGTGTTTGATACATATTACCAGTCAACAGAGGAAGAAGCTTAAATAAAACAAGTGAGGAGTAGGCTGAGACTTGAGGTTGGACTCCAGGGCCACTGAGTTTGCTCTCTGTGCCACGCTGCCTTCTGTCCCGTTCATGAACTTTACTAAGTGTCAACTCCCATACACACAATGAATGACTTTCTTCTAACCTCAGAGACCCTTCCATGTTACTCTTTCCCCTCTAGCCTCTCCAAAACCTACAAATTAGAAGTGAAAACCAAAGCCATGTTGATACTACCTATTAATGAACTGTAGAGGGTTAAAAATATCCATTTCCTGATTGTAAAAAAAAAAAAAAACAAAAAAAACCCACGTTTTGTAAGAAAAATTTAAGGAAGTCAGAAATGGAAAAAACAGTAAAAACCCTCCATCATCACATCTACCAGAGATAATCATTATTAACAGCTACCATTTATTCTTCCAGATCTTTTATATTTCTCTTTCCTTTTTTTTTTTAAATGAAACTGGGATGATTCCCTACAATCTGAAACTTTTCTCGTCAGACAATAGAGTTGGATGCCAATGCATGTAGCACTGTTCACTCCTTTTAACAGCTACATAGTATCTCTGGTGAGAAAGAAGTGTAAGGGATTTTGAGGGACTGTTTTGAAGAAAGGATAATAGGTGGTTCAGGGGACAAAAAGATTGATAAATGCCTTTGGGTACCAATAACAGCACCATTCTGTCTGCTCCCTCCCTCAGAGCTACCGTAACTCGCCTACCTGGAGTGATAAGATGCAAATCAATGAATGTTGTTAAGTGTGTTGCAGGAAAACTCTTCAATAAACTAAGCCATTCAGGGATAATTGTGAGATAAG
This sequence comes from Camelus ferus, assembly GCF_009834535.1. Classification (NCBI taxonomy): domain Eukaryota; kingdom Metazoa; phylum Chordata; class Mammalia; order Artiodactyla; family Camelidae; genus Camelus; species Camelus ferus. Next base: position 66,771,271 of record NC_045732.1, on the reverse strand, counting down.
ACTACATATTAAATTCTTTCACAAGTCTTTAGGGCTTCGCAGCTCTGGTCTTTGAAACCCTATTTGAAACTTCTTTTTTCAACTCCAGTAGGACCTGCTCTGAATTTGAGAAACATTGTTTTCAAGGCAGCACAACCTTTTAATTTCTCTTCATCTGTTGCTCATTTTACTAGATGGCCACCACCAGATTTTTGTTTTGTGATCTGTTGTTTCTCCAGTATTCTTAATAGTTGTCAGTGTTTTTGTTTTTTCCTCCATCCAGATGCTCACCACTAGCAAAATTCCTACTGACTTTAGCAGGCATGGCATTTCTGATTGTTGCAACTGGGAATTGATGGGAGGAAGGAAGGTTATGGAGGGGAAGGTTTAGGCTTGAAGTAATAGAAGTGTCTGACAGCCGTTATTAGGGGGCTGTCAAAATAGAATGCTTTACTGTCCGGCGTGTATCACTCCAGGGAATGAAATAATCTAAGAATGATAAGCTCTCAATTGCCATCTGTCGGTTTGTGATGCTGCTTGTTTGTTCTAGTTAACATTGAACACTGACCTCACATGCCACTTGGAGAAACTTTGAGGAAGATAAGATGATCATAGGGTGTAAAGCAAGCCAACTGAAGGCCTGTCAAGAGAGATGGGCTTAAAGGCCAGTGGTATCCGCTGTCAAGATTTGCCTATCTCGTGCTTTCTTCTTTCCTCTTTACCCTAGGGAGCTGCCAGCTTGCTGTTATTCCCTGTGATACAACATATTTAACATTTGCATTCTTTCCCCAGTTTAAACAAATTAGTTTATTAGGGGTGGAGGGCTGAGAGGTCTGTGTTGGGGTTGGATGCTATCTGTTTTCTTAATTAAGAAGGTAAGACTATGGGTGCTTGAAGCTCCTAATTGGATGTATCATTATCTTTCAGATTACATGCTAAGCATCAGGCTTGTGCATATATATTGTACCGTGCCTTCTGGTCCATATCCCCTTCAAAGGCAAACTACTCCACGCCAGCTGTGCTGGGGCAGTAGCCATGAACTGTGCCAGCGATCCTACCTCCTTGGCTTAAATTGATGGGACTGAGAGTGGCCATCCGTCCTCAAAACAGCCCACTGATCACCTGGCAAGTGATATGGGCTTGATAAGATGAGCTGGGCCATGCATATTCCTCTCTTAGGAAATTAGAATTGGGAAGCTGAGAGACTAAACAAGACAGTTTGCAGCCGGGACAAGAGCCAAAAGATGCCGGGGAGGGGAGCAGTCATGTCAGGCCAAGTCCAAGCAGCGCTACGAGGAGACAGGAGCCATGACGAAACAGGAAGCTGGTAAGAGAGGAGTAGAGATGTCCTGAGAGACAGAGTTAGCCGTTCCTCATGATCACTTTGAACCCAGAACCACCCTCTAGTTCTCCTGAGGCCGAGCTTTATCCTGCACCAGGATTCTCATGGGATACCTGTTTTTCTTACCCTAAACCGCTCTTTTATTGAGTCATCTTGATTAGGACTTTTCTTTCAAAAAAAAAATTTGTCAGACCAACATTTGTGTTTCAATTTTTTTAATAATAGCAAGAAAAAAAAAAGAGATAAGTGTTAGTGAGGATGTAGAGAAATTGGAACCCTTGTACACTGCTGATGGGAATGCAAAATGGTACAGCTGCTATGGAAAACAGTACGGAGATTCCTCAAAAATAGAACTGCCATATGATCCAGCAATTCCACTTCTGGATATTTAGCCGAAAGAATTGGAATCAGGATCTCAAAGAGGTATTAGCACTCCAGTGTTCATTGCAGCACTATTCACAATAGCCAAGATGTAGAAATGATCCAGATATCATCCACTGATGGTTGAGTGGATAAAGACAAAATATATATGCACGATGGAATATTATTCAGTCTTAATAAGGAAGAAATCCTGTCATATGCTATGACATGGATGCACCTTGAGGATATTATGGTAAATGAAATAAGGCAGTCCCAGAAGGACAAATACTACATGCTTCCAGTTCTATGAGGTATTTAAATAGTCAAATTTATAGAATCAGAGTAGAAGATGGTTACTAGAAGCTGGGAAGAAAGGGTTACCAGGGGCCGGGAAATTTCTAATCAATGAGCAGAAAGTTTCAATTACGTAAGATGAACACGTTCTAGAAATCTGCTACATGACGTTACCTGTAGTTAACAATAGTGTATTGTATTGCACACTTCTAAATTTGTTAAGAGGATAGAACTAATTAATGTTAAATGTTCTTACCATAATAAAATAAATTGTCAGACCAGATCTAGGTCTACAATTGTAGACTTTGGGGCTGAATCAACAACGGTTGGTTAACATTTAGGGTTAATGTTAAGTGCTGAAGACTCTTCTGAGTGTTATAGAAAAACACAGATACCTGATTATTTCTCTTAAGCTTAGTACTGACATTATGGGCTTTAAATCTGTGTTCCTGGCAAACAGTGAGAATGAAAAGAGGCAGGGATTCTGACTGTTCACTTGCCACCTCACAGCTCTCAACCAACAGGGGGCCTTCTTTTTCCTATTTAACCTCTCAGTAGAATATTTGCCTTTCATTTATTCCTCTTTCCAGTCAACTCTTGATTATTCATGTAATAGAGGAAAACATTAATGTGAGTAATGAAAAGACCTCCCCAGCTTGGCCTCTGTTCTCTGCCAAAGTAGCACTGAGTTCCAGAAATGGAAACCAACCATCAGGAGAGGTAAGGAGGCTGAAAAAAAGTTGAGGCAGGGCCAAGCAAATTAACATTGTTTCTTCTCCCACTTTTATACCTTCCTTCTAAATGGTCTCTGTGGAGTTCCTTTTCTGGTGCCAGTAGGAGATTGCTGGAAAGGCACTGCCATCTGCTTGGATTAAAGTGAAAATATGGAATTTTTAAAAACTAAAATACAGTTGGGGGCAAGTTGACTAGGATGCTGTCTTTTCTCTTGCGTCGATTTTACCTTCTGTCAGTGTCTCAACATCAGATTGCCCAGCTTTCTGATTGGCAAATGGTTATTCTCAGTTCAAGGTTGGGGACTCAAGCTAGCTAAAATATCTGCCGTGCAATTTCTAAAGTTTGGTTCTTAAGCCGTTTGCATCAGTCACCTTGGGTGCCTATGAAAATTGCTGATTCCTGAGCCCTACCCCAGCCCTATTGAGTCCAGATAAGGGGAAAGGGAATTGACCTGTGAAAATGAATTTTAACCCACCCCTTTCTAGGTGATCTGTATACACATTGAACTTTGAGAGTGACTACTCTGTATGTAAAAGGACCTGAGGGGATTTGGAGGGTAGTTCTGAGAAATTACCAACACTTCCATTATCCCTCACTGTTAGTAGGCCAAGTGAGTAGGTGGGGAAAGTGGGGTGTTTTTTCAAGAGCAAGCATATAGGGATTTTCTATCGAAAGGGAAATGAAGGAAAATGGAGACGCTAGCATGCAAACTTAGATGGCACTTAGCATTCAAATATTTGTTGAATTGCTGCCTGAATAATTGGGAGTTGATTGGGCAGGGACACAGGAAAATTGTATATAAGTTACAGATTTGGTTTGCATCCATGTTTCCTTCTAAAGAGACCACCCTCTTCCCCATTTCTGCATTGTCTTTATTTAGAGTGAAAAATAGCTGGTCATCTCCAACATATTTGGGGTTTTGTGGTAATTTAAATATATAAATAGACATTCCATGATGCCACTAAATGCTTGCACCTAAATATAATCCTACTAATCAAAATGAGAATATTGTGTTTATTTTAAGATAGTGATTGCAGTGTTCAGTCTTTATTTTCAAACACTGGCTCCATGGAGGAAAGCAAGGTCCTGTGTTTCATTGCTTTCCAGGCATTCCCCAACAACTGTTGAAAGGGTTTTGTTCCAAAAGTTTCTTTGGAAGTCTGTTTAGAATTCAGATTGCATTTTCCCATGGATACAATATTCTTGGGGGTCCGGTTGCCATACCAGCCAGCAAAAGCCTATTTAATCTGAAATGGAATGGAAGTACAGTCCCTTGGCCCCTAACCAGGATCCCTAACAGTGTTTTTATGGGAAAAAGCACCAGAGTTTCAGACCTGGGATCCTCTGCACACATCCGAGTTTCACTCTTTGAGCAGAATCATGGGGATTTATTGTCAGAGGGAACATTTCAGACTCCCTCATGTGGCTTCCTAGACCTTGAGTGCTGGCTTCTGCTCTCCCTTCCAGCATTACTTCTTACAGGTTTCCCCTGGCACTCTATAATACCAAGGCGAAGTTCTTAATAATATGGAAAGTGCACAAATGATTTAGTCCAGGGGTTCTCAACCTTCTTGTAGCTGCTATACACATGATGGTCTTTGTGTGCTCAGCAGACTAAGTTGAGGGCTGCATCAATAAGAAGATAATATTTGGGTCATGTAGAATTCCCAACTGCTGTATCTGTAACTCACCTCTGCTCTCTGACTCAAGAAAGCATATAAAAGCGTTTTGTATGTGAGAAAGGGTGAACTATCAAAGGGATAAGATACAGATGAAAAGATATGTAGATAATTTGCAAACTTCAGTACTCTTAACTTTTATTCCGTAATAAATCCCTTGCCTCACCTCTCTTGCCTGGTGAGACATACCCGTAGGCTGCTAAACCGGGCTGAGAAGCACAAATCTGGTCCAACTCTCTTTTTCAGATGTGGACTTTGAGGTTTAGAGAGGGCAGGGTTTTTGCCCAGGTCCATACTTTAGTTAGCAGGTATTCTGGGATTTAAACCTAAGGCTTCTGATTCCCAGGCCATTGTATCTTCTTCCAGAGCTGTATGTTCTGTAAATAAAGTCTGCATGCATTAGAACAACTCATCCTTCTGTGGAAATCTGAGGCAGTCTCAAATCATTTGATCAGGGTCACTATTAGCAAATAGATTAGGGTAAACAGGAGGGTGAAGCAATGCAAAAAGTACATTCTGTGATTTGGGTTTGGCTCATTAATGCGGGGCCTGGGGGAGAGCTCAGGGAGTACGGCTCACCCAAGGCACTGCTTACAGAATTGAGACATAACAGATGGCTCTTCATTATTCTAGGATTCCACATCTGCAGAGAGTGTAGAACATGACTGAGTGCTCAGTGGGTATTTCTTGATTATGCGATTTGCTGAAATCACTCTGCTGGTGTGATAATACCATTTAGAAAATTTTTTATACCATCAAGCATTTGATTGGTAAGCATGTGGTTTGATAAATGAGGTGGTTGTTGTTGTTAGTTACTATTATTAGTTTTAAGGAGCCCCTGTAGAACTAGGAGGGCCCTTTAAGGCCATTTGGTTTGGGTCCCTGCCTCAGCTATTAAAAATTACCCAGGGACCTTAAATACCTGTTGTTTAATGTTATTTGCACTTCTGGTCATGATTCTTACGGGTTTCTTCTGCTCAGAAGAGAATGCCATAGGACTGAATTAAAGGACACAGCCTAGTGGGTCACCTAAGTAAAGTTCAAAGGCATTTAGGAGAAAAAGGCCCATCTGTTGGCCCCTGGAGAGGAAGTTGCAAGGAAAGCAGGGCTTTTCCAGGTTGGATTCAAGGTTGGATTCTTGTGGAAGGGATGTGGTTGGCTGGAGAGGACGGCATAGCTCATTTCTCATCTGCCTTCCTGTACAACACACTCCAGGAGTCCCACATCAGGCTGGGTACTTCTCCCTGCCGTGAAGAAGACAAGCAAGCAGGTGGCTAATTAAAAAGATTGAAAGTCCCAAAGCCAACCTCAAAGGCTTACGAGAGCCAAGCCTCCTTCCACTGGGCTACCTAGAGTCCTTGTAGACTGGTGGGCCAATGTCATCATGAGTAAGAAAGGAAAGCAGCATTCATTGTGCCCCTTTAAGAAAAGATAATGGACAGCTTTGTGTGCCCTCAAACCGCCAATGTTTTTTAGTCCATCGCAGTGTTGCTTCTGTGCGTCTTCTTTAAGGTCACTCTGAATAAACTCTCATCTGTCTGTCTGGACTGAAGGAAACAGAATGAGCCTAGAACAGCTATTCCTGAAGCCATGCACCACCAAATTCTGGGCCATTCGCATCTACCTCAATTCCTCATAATGTGACAGAAAGCGTTTGGGTTCTAGGTAACAATGCAAAGCTTCCTGGAGGGAACCAAATGTGGAAAGTGTTATAATTTGAGGCAGTTTTCAGAAAAGAGCCCCTTCTGGTAAAGAAAGGCTCCTTTTCCCTTTCTTTCTTTTCTTTTTTTTTTCTTTTTTTTTCACATTTATGCCTCATCACATTTTGTCCAATTTCAGCTCATCCCAGGCTGAAGTTTTCTTTTGATGCTGCTTTCCAGAATAGCCCCTGACTGTAGAAAGGGAACAAAAGGCCAACTCCCCATGCGTCCCCAGCCCTTTCATCCATCTCAGTGCTTCCCTCGCTGGGAACAAAACCCAAGCTCTAGGGTCAGAGCACAGACGGAGGAAGAGCAGAGGAAGAGTGCTATCTAAAACTCCAAGCCCATGCTGATTTCATGTTTCATTGTTATTCTGCTTTGAGACACAGGGACAGACGCAGGTAGGGAAGCGAGAGAAGGCCGCAGGGGGAAAAACTTGGTCCATGACCTCTGTAAAAACAGACATCCCTATTTTTTCTCAGAAGTTCAGTTAAGAAGAAAGTGTATTTTTAAGGGTTTGCTTTGCTAATTCAGGGTTGCTTTCCATCTGGAGGGCAGGTGTGTCAAGTTACCCAGGCCGGAATATGAAGCAGGAGTTTGATGCTCTGACGTTCGGGCGGGTGCTCAGATGCCAAGCTTTTTGTTCTCTTGTTTCTGGTCCATTCTTAGGTGTCCACTTTTTGTCTTCACCTTCCTTTGGTTGCAAGTCACGGAAGTCCTATCTCTTTGTGCTCCCAGCTTATTGTCTAGGTTACAGACTTTGGCCTGCCTTTTTTTTTTTGAGGGGAGTATACTGCTTAAAGAAGAATTTAAAAAATAGTGACTGAGAGTTCTCCAAGAATACTGGGGTACCCAGCAGTGGGTAGAGCTGGGGTTCGCAAACCTGGCTATACCTTGAAATCACCTGGGATGCTCTAAAATACTGCTTCCCATGTCCCACACCTGACCAGTTAAGTTGGGATCTTGAGAAATGGGCCCCAGGAATTGGGATTTTATTTTAAATTAACTGCCTAGGTGATTCTAGTGTGCATTCAGCATTTAGAACCATTGAGTTTTAACAGCAAAGCCAAACAGCTGGGTTCTGGGCTGTTTGAGATATGGGAGGAAATAGGATCAACTTTTCTGTACCTTAGTTTTTCCTGCCTAGAAGATGTAACGATCAGTAAAGCTTGAGGAGTTAAAGAGTCTCACTGTGACTGTCCTGTCATTACTGTCACATACAAAAGAGTGGCACCTTCCCTTCAAAAAAAAAATATCCAATTATCCAGCTGGCTTGGTGTCTGGGCCATAACAGTGGCTTGAGGCAGTCTCGGGGATTAAAATAAATCTTTCCAGTTGCTTGAAGAAGGAGCTTATCTGTGGGGAGGCACAGCAATTTCACTTTCCCTAGTACTGTTCGGACAGAGCTTTCCGGGTTTTTGAACCTGTTCTGACTTCTAGCTGACTCCCTTCTGTACTCCAGGAGGTTAGCAGAGTTGGGTGCCATATTTTTATTCTTTGTGACATTCCCTTTTTAATTGTGTTTTTCTAACATTAAGGCAATACCACGCCTATGGTCCAAACCCGAAACATTACAAAAATATGACATGTAGCAGAGTCCCCTCGAAGTCTGTGTCTCAGAGGTAATCACCATAAACATGTTTTTCCTTCAGATTTTATGTTTGATTGGTTGTGATATAAAAACTCAAGCTTATTTGAAAGGACTAGAACGGCATATATAATTCCCTCCAACCCGTGACCCCTAATCTGCTGTTTTTTTGTCCCCAGGTTCCTAATATGAGATGTGGATGGGAGATTAGAAGCGAAGACATAAACACCAACCATTATTCTTGCCAGTAGTTTTCTTCTTTCCTGCCAGAATTCTCATCTGACAAAATGGCCTGTTGAGAGTTAGGGTCATCTACCAGCCAGCTTTATAACTGGTTGACAGAGTGCTGGCAATAATCTAGACCAGAAGACCTTTGTCAAATGGATTGTGAACTTGCAGACATGATCTATGTCCTGTATCTCTGTGTGTGCCCAGAACCCCAGCAAGGACAAACTGATGCAGGCACTAGATGATAGGTACTTTTTATTACCTTCTCATTTTATAATTTAGCAACCCTTAAAGGGGTAGGTATTTTTATTCCCATTGTTAAAGATAAGGAAACTGAGGCTTAATGAGATATATATATAAAACCTCCCTTCCTTAAAAATACTCTTGTTTGCCTCTAGTGCCCCAATCCTTGACCATACTTGCATAGCTTCCCAGTGGCAGAGCTCTGCAAACATTTGCTGGCTCATGTGGCTGTGACCCTGACACAGTTGGTTCTTGCAGGAGTTGGATACCATCCATCTGTCTCACAGGTTGGCCTGGGCTCTGTTCCTTCGGAGTTGTCTGGAAGAGTTTTAAGACAAGCAGGTCACCCTGTTCTAAATATTTTTCTGGGATTGAGGTCAAGGTGGGCAGTGTGAGCCTATCTTAAATGGATCAGAGGAGGAGGGCTCCCAAGGCTCCCCGAAAGGTCAAGCCTCTCTGTCCTCACCACCCCTCTTCCCTTCTCTTCCAGCTTGCGTCTTGGGCTGGGCTCTGGCCAAGAAGCCAAGTCACACTGGCACATGTCTCCTGGGGAACTTCTCTGTGTCTGACACTTTGTTAGGCACTGCAGAGAGTGGAGGCAGAGGAAACTCCTCAGAAGGCAAATGAGGGAGACAAAAGGTAGTTTTGGCTACAAACGTGGTCTTTGGAATCAGACAGTTTTAGGTTCAAGGCCTGACTCTTATTTACTGAGTGGTATGACATTAGGCAAGTTATTTAACCTTTCCTTTGCTCAGTTTCCTCATATGTAAATGGCAGTGAGGTGGGATGGAGAATAGCACTTACTTCATAGGGTTGCTATGAGGAATACACAAATATAGTACCAGGCACATAGTGAAGCACTCAATAAAGAACAGTTGCTGCCATCATCATCGTCGTCATCATCATCATCATCATCATCATCACCACCACCACCACCACCACCACCACTACCACCACCACCATCACTACTACTATTATTATTACAACAGTAGGAGACTAATGGAGAGAGAAGTGTATAGTACCAGTATGTACAAGTGGCATTCACAAAAGGAGTGATCAAACTGGGGGGTGGGGAGGAGTTATCCAGGAACCCTCTGGAGGAGGTAGAAGAAGTGGAGTGAAATATGCCAGGTAGAGCAAATAGGAAAGTGAGAGGCTGAACTGAACTGGAGTGAGGAGAAAAGAAGGAACAAACCCAACATCTGTCATACTTGGACTCTGCTCACCTGTTTTCACAGCCAATCTGTCCAGCCCTTTCTGGCTCCCTATTGGTGTCCTGCATTGCTGCTTGTGGTTTAGATGTGGTCGTCAGAGGGGGGCTTGTTGCTGGCTGCTCTGACTGGGATTTAGAGGGTGTCTGTGCCTTGGTGGAGATGACATGGATCCTAACTCCGCAGTTTGGTTGGTGGGTTCAGAGTCTAATTAGCTTGCCTAGGGATGTTGGTTTCACACTCCCCAACCTTGCAAAAGACTGCTTGATAAACCACAAGTCAAATGAATGAATTGATGAGGGGAGAGAGATCTGTATAGACACATAACACTTGTGTCTATCAGCCAGGTCATACCCTTCCTGATAGCGAGATTCTTGAAGCCAAATTAAACAGGGGCATATTTGATAACCTAAAATCAGAACTGAATGGAATTGAAGGGTCTTACGTGAGAGGAGACCATGTGTTACCAGAGAGTACGTTTTTGTCTCCTCACAGAAAGAATTCAGAGCTGAAACATGGAGGTCAAGAAAGTATAGTGAGGATTTATTAAGTGATAAGACACTCAAGGGGAGAGTGGGCAGACTCAGGCGAGTAGCTGTGCTGAATTTCTTTGGCAAGCTGGTTACATAGGGTGTAGAAATGAATGGACAGAATATTTATTGGGGAGGGAGGGGTTTGGGGTTGTATTTCCTGATTTTCATCCTAGCTCCACCTTCCCAAGGCAATGAGGGATTTTTGTCCTTATTTAGTCTGATTAGTAGTGTCATGGCATTGGTGCATGGTAGGTACTTCTTATCTGCAAGGCTTATTTTACAGTAATAAGAGTATAATGAGGCTCAAGGTCTACTGGAAGTCAAATCTTCTGCCATCTTGGGCCTAGTTGGTTCTGACCTGTTTGTGTCCTATCCTCAGTAGCTGTGTTATTCTTTTAATAGTTCTACCCTGCCCACTTCCCTCCCATCTCATATGTAGGTACATCACACCTTTTTATTGACAAGAACATGTATCCTTTTCTCTCTCCACTGCTGGAAAAACGTCAGTGACAATTTTTCTCTTGGATGTTTCTGTTTTCTAATTCCATGCAAAAACTGTGCATGTGCTGTGACCATGTTATTCTCCTAAGTTTCTCTTTAATCTTCTTAAGATTTGGAAAATACCCACTTCTCAACAGCAATATAGTTAGAGTGATTTCTTCTCGTTGAATATACTTTTGGGCTTTGTTCACAAATTCTGATGTTTCCAATCAGGGCTGCCACGAATGGCTATGCACTGCACAACCCTAGGAGAGGGTGCCATTCACATAGACTGTAATTGAATGGCGCCACTAGGGTTGTGCAGTGCACAACCTACACAGCTATACTCGGTGGCCCTGACATAATGTAATGTTGGTTTTCTTCATCAAGAGCCGGGTTTGGGGAGAGGTAGAGAGTAACAGTTTGGAACCATTCTCAGGGGCTTAGTAAGGGGGCTGAAGCTGTGAGCATCTGCCTAACTAGGAAAGGAAGTGATAAGTACAGTTGTAGCTTTAAGAGGATTACCCTCTGGCAGTGGGAGGACTACTTACCCTTATTCTTTCAGTAAATAAGTTTTTAAAAATATTTAATTTATTTATTATTGTTTTATTTAATTGTTTTATTTTGGTGGGGGACTGGGGAGACAATGAGGGTTTTTTTTTATTTTTAGAGGAGGCACTGGGGAATGAATCCAGAACCTCATGCATGCTAAGCATGCACTCTGCCACTTGAGCTATACCCTGCCCCCAGTAAATAAGTTTTTGAGGGCCTAGTATATAAGGGTTGAAGAATAAGGAAAGATTTGCATTGGAGGGAGTATTTGAACTGGGCCTTATAAGAGAAGCAGTGTATCAACATGTAAAGGTGAGTTGTGAGGATCCAAGGGAAAAGAACAGCAAGAGGAAAGACAAAGATGGAAAACTGCATGAGGTATCTGGATAATGGTAAATAATTCATTTTGGTTCGATAGCATGTGAGAAAGGGTAGTGAGTGATAATGCTGGTGTGTAGGGGGTGTGAAATAATGGGGGAGGGGAGAGACTTGGATACCAAATTAAGGATTTTGAACTTTATTCAACAGACAATAAAAAGCCATATGAAGTTTGTTTTTAAAAAATAGTTTTTTGAGATATAATTCATTTACTGTACATTTCACCCATTTAAAGTGTTCAATCAGTGGTTTTTAGTATATTCACAGGCATGTACAGCCATTACCACAGTCAATTTAGAACCTTTTCATCACCTCAAAAAGAAGCTCCATACCATTTAGCTATCACTCTCCTACCTGTCCTTCCCCCACCCCCCTAGCTGTAAGCAACAACTAATCTGCTTTCTGCTTCTACAGATTTGCCTACTGGGGACATTTCAGAGATGGAGTCATATAATATATGGTTTGTTTTGACTGGCTTCTTTCACCTGTATAATATTTTAAAGGTTCATCCAAGTTGCAGCATGTATGAGAACTCCACTCCTTTTTGTGGCCAAGTAATATTCCATTGGATGGGTATACCACATTTTGTTTATCCATTCTTTCATTGATGAGTATTTGGACATCCTTATATCTATCCTTATATCCATGTGTAAGTTTTTATGTGAACATTTCTCTTGGATATATACATAGTAGTGGAATTGCTTGGTCTTTGTTTATCCTTTTGATTAACTGCCAAACTGTTTTCAATATTGCAGCACCATTTTACATCCCGACGCAGTGTATGAGGTTTCCAATTTCTCCACATCATGAACACTTGTGATTGCCTTTTTTATTTTAGTCTTACTTGTGGGTGTGAAGTGGTATCTAATTGTAGATTTGATTTGCATTTCCCTGATGACTAATGATATTGAATACCTTTTCATGTGCATATTGGCCATTTGTGTGTCTTTGGAAAAAAATGTCTATTCGAATCCTTAGCCCACTTTTTAACTTGATTATTTCTTTTTATTGTTGAGCTTTGAGAGCTATTTATATATTCTGCATAATAGACCCTTATCAGAGATAAGATTTGCAAAAATTTTCTCCTATTCTTTAGGCTGTCATTTTTACTTTCTTGATAGTATGCTTTGAAACACAAAATACCTTAATTTTCATGAAGTCTAGTTTACCTATATCCAGTTTACCTGTATCTTTTGTTGCTCGTGCTTTTGGTGTCACATCTAAGAATCTATTGCCAAATCGGGATCATGAAGATTTACCATTGTATTTACTTTTAAGAGTTTTATAGTTTTTGCTTTTACATTTAGGTCTTTGACTGATTTTGAGTTAATTTCTGTATATGGTTGTGAGGTGGGGGTCCGGACTTCATTCTTATACATATGGAAATCCAGTTTTCCCAGCACCATTTGTTGGAGAGACTCTTTCCCCATTGAATGGTCTCAGCACCCTTGTTGAAAATCAGTTGTGAGTGTCAATTTTTAGACTTTTCAATTCTATTCATTAGCCTATATGTCTATCCTCATGCCAGTACCACAGTGTCTTTATTACTGTTGCTTTATAGTAAGTTTTGAAATCAGGTGGTGTGGGCCTTCCTACTTATTCTTCTTTTCATGATTGTTCTGGCTACTTGGGGTACCTTGCAATTCCGTATCAATTTTAGAATTAACTTGTCGGTTTGTATAAAGACATCAGCTGAGATTCTGATAGAGATTGTGTTGAATCTATCATCTGGGATATTTAAGGAGCAGTATAACATGATCAGAGCTCTGTTTTAAGAACAGGAACCTGGCAGTACTGTATGAACTAAAATGAAGAAGGAGAGACATTGTAGTCTTGAAGATCAGATAGGAAACTGATCTTAAGTAGTTTAAGAAAATGAGAGGAACTGAATTAGGAAAAGATCATGAGGATGGACTTGAGATATATTGAAAAGGTTAAAGTGTCAAGATGACAGGACTTGGGGACTGACTGCATGTGGGGGCTAAGAAAGAGGGGAGGCATCAAAGATAGCAGCTCTAAGGTTTGAAGATAGGCTAATGGATTGGGTAACAATACTTTTTTTTTTAAACTTTGTATTTTAAAATGATTTTTGATTTACAGAAAAGTTGTAAAGATTTTACAGAGAATTTCTGTATATCCTTTCTTCAACTTCCCCTAATGTTAACATCTTGTATAGACATGTTAAAATTCCTTTTTTTCTTGTTAAAATTCTTAAAACTGAGAAATGAGCATTGATGCTTGAATTCAACTATAGACTTTATTCTGATTTCACCAGTTTTTCTACAAATGTCCTTTGTTCCAGGACCCAATCCAAGATCCCACATTGCATTTGGTTCTTACATCTTCTTAGTCTCCTCCATCCATGACAGTTCCTCAGTCTCTTTCATTACCTTGTCAGTATTGAAGAGTCCTGGTCAGTTACTTTGTAAAATGTTCCTTATTTGGACTTATTTGGACTTATCTGTTTTCATTATTACATTTGGGTAATTTGGCAAAAATACCACAGAAGTGATACTGTCCCCTTCTTGGTACATCATATCAGGGGGTATATGAAGATATGTGTTATTACTGGTGATGTTAACCTTGGTCACTTGGCTAAGGTAGTGTCTCCCAGATTCTTCTACCATAAAGTTGCTATTCTTCCTTTGTAATCAACAAGTATTTCCTGTGCAAAAATGATAATCTTTCATTGCTAATCAGCATCTATCAGTGGTTCTTGCCTGCAACAGTTATCACTGCAATGTTTGCCTAGTGTTTATTCCCTCCGCCCTGCCTTCTGCCTTTATCAGTTGGAATTCTACTGTTGGAGGAGCTGTCCCTTGTCTCGAATTTTTTGAGGGAGCAGTTAGCCAGGGAAGAGGTTAGGAAAAGAAGATGGCAAGTTCAGACTTAGGCATGTTAGGTCTGAGATACCTGTATGACATCCAGATGGAAATATCCAGAAAACATCTGTTATCTGCATAGAAACAACAGGTAAGTTTATGATATTGGAGGCAAGTACTATTATTCTTTTCCATTTTAGAATGTAGAAACTGAGGTTCATGGTGAAAACCTGAGGCCACAGTGGAAAATAAAAACTGGCAAAACAGCTGAGGTCGCTAAGGACCATAATGTTGAGGGCCTCAATTACCCTACAAACGACTTTGGACTTCGTTCAGTGACTCACCAGTGAGGAACAATTGATCAGATCCTAGTTCTCAATCTATTACAACACTGTGTGCAGCAGCAGGGACCCATTTAATATCCCAAATTAAGTAAAATCTCTGTACCTAATGAGTTGTACAGGCCATTGGAAAAACAAGAGGTGTTATGTTGGAGTTATTGGAGGAGGCTTTGTGGAGGAAATAGAACTTGCTATGGGCCTGGATGGAATTTGAAGAATGATGCTATCAGTAACTCATTTTATTCCTTACAGTGTGCCAGACACTGAACTCAGTGCTTCAAACATTTAATCCTCACATCCACCCTAGGAGATAGTACTGTTGTAATCCCTCTGTGACAGAGGAGGAAACTGAGCCTTGAGTGTTTTTAAGTAGTCTCTCCTCGTAGGCAGTTGGACATATTAGAGTGTTACTATGCAAGCATGGAAATAGAACAAGTGAAGTTAGATGAATTGAAAGTTTAATATGAGCTCTTGCTGATGAAGCTCATGGTAGGGATGGATTGTTTTTGGAGATCAGAATAATTATAGCTACTATGTATTGAGTGCTGGCTATGTGCTAGACATTGTGCCAGATGCTTTGCTTGCTTTATCTCATTTGATCCTCTCCAAAACCTCGTGAGACATAGGTACTATTTTTATCCCTATTTTAGAGATGAAAATTCTCCAATCTCTTGCCCAAGGTTAGAGTGCTGGTGAATGGCAGAGCCAGCATGTGGACCCAAGTCTGTTTTAACTCTAAAGCCCATAATCTTAACGACTTACCAATGCTACCTGTCCTGCTTCCAGCCTCTTGATAAGGATGAATTTGACAATGAGACCAGAAAACTTGATGTTTATAAGCGTAAGATTCTCTAATCCCTGGGTAGTGCTTGGATGTGGACACTGCCAAATATGCCTTTGTGACTCTCCTTATTCTAAATCCTCAGTGGTTGGCCAGCTCTATTCTTTCTTTGGATATAATTCAAGCAGGTTACAATCTGGTCTTTCAAGTCTTGGAACAGTCCGGCTTTAAAGTGAATTTACAATCCTTTTAGTGCATTGTATGTTGATTTTGAAGCCTAAGAGTTTCTTAGTAGGTACTCTTGTTTCCCTTTTGTCTAAATTCTTGAGGGAAGGCTTTTTGTCAGCTCCTTACACTGACAAAAATGGTAGTTTCTCAGAAAGAGGTCAACAGAAGGAGTTAATGGGAGGATAGGGGAAATGATGCTTTGTTATTTAAAGGGAAAGTAAGAGGAAAGATGAGAAGGCCATTATGGAAGAGTGAGGAGAATTAACAATGTCGACTGAAATAAATGCACAGCCTAAAAGTTGAGAGTTATGTTTTATTTGGCAGACATTTCTGAGGATTCGAACCCCTTAGAGCCTGGGATGACAGCCTCTCAGATCGCTCTGAGGGGATGCTCTGAAGAGGTAGGGGAGGAGCTAGGATATATAGGAGCTTTACAACAAAGACCAGGTAGTTGGAACATTAAAAAATTACTTGTTAACTAAAGAAAACCAGGCATCTCAAGTTAAAGAATTTAGTACTTTTTTGTGTATGGAAGGGAGCAAACATTTGGGCTCACTAAATTCATTCCTTTGACAAGCACCTAGCTATCTAGGGCCAGTATCCTGTCCTTTCTTATTCTGAGTCCCCTCAGAGTGCACCATTGTGAGTGGCTGCAGAGGCTGGGTTGCAGGCTTGTCTTCACTGAGGGATGGCTGCAGTGGCTGATGACTTGATGGCTTCAGCATTCTTTGTTTCCTGATATGGTTTGCAGTATTTTTCACTCACAGCAGTAATACCATTTCTTGATAGTAGAGATTTAAAATTTTAAAATATTATGAAAACAACAGGTGATTCTTTTTTAAAATCCCAGGGTTATAAAAGACTTTCAAAGCATGATATCAAAGACAGAAGCCATGAAGGAAGTGACAAGTATATCTGCTTACATAAAGATATAAAAGCTTCTGGTAGGGAGGTTTAGATAGCTCAGAGGTAGAGTGCATGCTTAGTATGGATGAGGTCCTGGTTCAATCCCCAGTACCTCCATTAAAAAAAAAAGCTTCCGTACATCAAAAAACATCATAAGCAAAGCTACAACAATGGCAACCTGGAGGAAATATTTGTAATAAATGTCAAATAGTCTGTATTAAATATCATTAAAACATAAATAACACTTATAACCCAATAAGAAAAAGAACACACCAGTTAAAAAATGGGCAAAGACCACAGATGGTCACATCCCAAAAGAAGAAATAACAGCTGGCCAAAAAACATGTTAGAAAATAGTTTAATATTTCTGGTAATCTGAGACATGCAAATGAGAGCAGCAAATTTTGTGTCTGTGTGTGTATGTGTTGTAGGGGAGGAAAATTAATTTTCTCTCTACCCTTCTAAATTCTTGGCTGAGATTACCCTGTAATAAAAGACAAAACAACGAGAAAAACAAACAGACCTTTAATAACACGTATACCTCCTGTATACATATGAGAAACCCAGGAAAACTGAGGAACTCCCTGAAATGGCCCAAGCCACCACCTTAATTAGCATCTCCAGCTAAAGACAAAAGAGGGGAGGGAGCCTCTTATGCCAGGTGACCTGGAAAAGGACAGTAAACAAGGTAAGGTTGTTATGCAGATTTAAGTTGCTGCCTTCTCTATTGAGAAGCTGAGTTTCTAGGGCTTTAGAGTCATCCTTTTCTTCCTTGTACAGATGGGAGACACCCTTACAAATGGAGATTTCCCTCATAAATGTAAATGTCTCTTACAAAAAGGGTCCCTTCCCCTTGATTTTTCAAAGCTTCTCCTGTATCTGCTGTTTTTTTTTTTAAACCAACTCAAAATAATCCTTATGCTAAGGAGTCATTTTTGCGCTAGCAAATTCTGCAGCCTTTTAAAAAGTGATAATGACCTATTGGCCAGGCTGTAGCAAAAACACATTCCCATGTTCCCTGCAAGAGTGTAAAGTCAAAGACATTTTTTGGAAGGCAGATTAGAATTACAGGTTAAAAGCCTGAAAATATATATTCCCTTTGAATACCTAGAAATTCTCATTCTACAAACATAAACTAAATAAATAGTAAAGGATCTGAAAATTTTGGCTTAAGTTACATGTGCAACAGGAGGAGACTGGTTGAGTTGCATATCCACATAACTGAATAAAATGAAGCTGTTAGAAAGTGAGATTGTAGGAGCATGTTAATCACATGGAGTATATTCAGGATATGGTTTGGGACAATGCATAAGGCCACCATGCTGGACAGGTGGACGGGGTCTGGAATAGAGAAGGCCTTGCCTGCCAGGCTAAGGAGCTTGACCTTTTCCTGTAGGTACTGGCCAGGCATTAAAAGATTTTAGAGGGCAGATCAGACTGTATTTTAGATAGCTCCCTCTTGTAACAGTGTGCCTGGAGGTAAGAGACCAGAGAAAATGGTGGCAGTGATCCAGGGGGAGAAGATGAGGACCTGAGAGTATAAACATTAGTGAATAGAACCTAGGACAGACTTTATACAGCCCAAGGCATGGATCTTTCCTGTGGTGGGCAATGTTTACAAACACTTGTCCTCAGGAACCCCTGAATAGTTGGGTGTTATCATAGGCGGTGGAGCCAGGAGGACTGGAGCCATGGGGCTGGGCCTCTGAAGATTGTGTGCCTGGCCGAACACCACTCTCCTGTCCCTCTCTCACTCTCTTTCTCTCTTACTTAGTTTTCCCACCCCCGCCTTCACTGCTTAATCCGGCTAGCCCCTCATTTAGGATGGTCTTGGTGACTCGTCCTCCTTCCTTCCTGACGACATTTCTCAGAGTACTAACACTTCCTCCTGCGAACAAAAATGATCTTTAGGCATTAGGACCAGGAGCGTTTATTGAATCCAGTGTTGGGGTGAAGCAGAATTTGGCAGGGAGCTGGACAATGATGCCTGTGAACTTCGGGCTGATAGGACTGTGGAACAGGCACAGGAAGAGGAAGTGGGACAAGTGATACTGAGAGCGTGGGTAAGGAAGATGGGAACCTGGGACTGGAGTGGTTCAGAGGATGAAGTGGGACAAGTGATACTGAGAGCGTGGGTAAGGAAGATGGGAACCTGGGACCGGAGTGGTTCAGAGGATGAACTGGTACAGTTGCTGGTACCTAGATTGGGTGCTTAGGAAAAAGCTGAATTTTTAAGTTTCTGGACAAGATAACCTTGGAGTAGCACAGAGAGCTGCTCTCTCCTGGGGAAGCTGAGAGAAGGAGGTTTTGAATGGAACTTGAAGATTTTTCCAGGAAAGAAATCATCCAGAAAAGACCTCAATTTTGTAAGGATTCAAGAACTGTAAGCACCCAGCCGACCTGGGAATGAGGTAGGTTGGAGCTAAGATCAGCCTGTCTTTAGGGAATGCTGGACTCTGAAATCTATCTGTGTGTAAATGTCATCTGCTGCCCAGGTAGGTTTGTGTTTTGAGATGTCTCACCCGGTAGAGAGTAAGTAGATTTGGTGAGCTGCGTGGTGGCACAGGTGTGGGGCCACTGAGGTGACTCCTGGTGTGCCATGGGGGTCAAGGAGCAGAGCTAGAGTCTAGAGAAGCCCTCATGAGGCTGGGACCATGTCAGGTGTGAGGTGGAAAGTATGTTGATATGGGAGTTAGGGGACCCAGATTCTTGCCAGAAAGCTTGTCAGAACCTTTCCCCTAGGTTTCTTCATCTGTTAAATGGGATCTCATAACAGGTCCCTACTTTGCTCCCAGGCGAGGGGTAAATGGAAGAGCTTTGTAGCATTTCTCTGCATGCTACCTGCCTGTGCCCGTTTCTTCAGGTGCTGAGCCAGGCAGATTGCAGCATGAATGCAAAGTGCCACGTGCTGGGATGTGCTCAGATGCCTTCTCATCTTCCTGCCATCCTTGTGTGCACTTCCAAGTGGCCTCTCTTCCCACTCTGTTTGCAGCTGAAGGAATAGTTTTAATTTTCCACCTGCCAGGCTAAAACATGTGCTACCAAAATTTGGAGGCAGTTGGCAGCCAACCAGAGAAGAGAGCAGGGATATTCAGGCCAAGGCTGGGGGCCTTCGGGCCTCTGAATTAACATGTTATCATCAGGCAGCTCCTTTGGTTAATAATGATTATGGATATGGCTCCAGCATGACAAAGTGGAGAGGTTCAGTGTTATAAATGAAGCTGCTGAAGGAAGCCATGAGTTTACTGGAAAAGGATGAGGTGAATTTGGGGTCCTTTTTCAAATCTGCTTTTTTGATATATCTACATGTATCTGATTTAAAGATTACTTGAGAAAGATACCCTCTATCCTGGTGTCGGGAAAAGACAGGCAAGACGAGGAGGGCCAATGCGCAGGTTGGAATGACATGGCCACGGGAAAGTAACTGTTGGAAAACTCATTTAGAGTTTAGACCAGAAGAACTGCCTCAAAAGAAATCAGATCCATGACTGAATTG
The DNA here is from genome assembly GCF_009834535.1 of Camelus ferus. Taxonomy (NCBI): domain Eukaryota; kingdom Metazoa; phylum Chordata; class Mammalia; order Artiodactyla; family Camelidae; genus Camelus; species Camelus ferus. Next base: position 66,751,395 of record NC_045732.1, on the reverse strand, counting down.
GGACTGGCGGCTTGCTTACTTCAGTAGGTTTCTGGGCTTCTGACATAGGGCTGTCGTAGATCAGAACCAATCAAATGGAGTGGTTACAGGAAAGTGCGCTTCCCAAGAATCTGCTTGTCTCCTCTTGGCTGTGGGTGTAGAAAAATAAGAGTTAACTGTGGGGCCCCAGTGTCCCATTTTTGTTT